>NW_021436452.1:0-606 GCF_001605985.2 Dendrobium catenatum | reverse complement strand
AATTTTTGTTCAGACGAAATTTATATTCGTTCTAGGATGAGTTGCTCTCTGGAGTATTTTCATCCAGGACGAAGTGTATTCATCCTGGGATGAAATCTACCCTGGAGAATTTTTGTTCAGAAAAAATTTATAATCGTGCCAGGACGAGTTGCTATCTCGAAAAATTTTGTCTAGACGAACCCATATACGTCCCAGGATGAAGTGAACTAACTCTGAAATTTTAGTGACATTATGCAGTTTTTGGAATCGACCTATGGAATAACCATTCGTACCAGATGAATCTAGTTCATACGGGATGATGTGTATATACGAAGTCATTTCGTACCCATATACATTAGGTTCATTTCCAAAGCATTTAAGTAAAATCGCCCAGGATGATTCATGATAGTACAGGACGATCCAATGCGTATTGACTTGAAAATTTGTAGTTTTTGGATAGTTTTTTATGTCTTTCCTATAAATAGTCCAATCTAAACTGCCACTTAATCTTTTTTCCTACTAATCTTCGTGCCTATTGAAAGAAGAGTCAAGGAGAGAGTGTAAGAGAGTGTTCAAAGGAGGATTCTTAATACTGGAGCGTGAAAGCTTCACTTGGTGTTCAAAGGT
>NW_021436451.1:0-400 GCF_001605985.2 Dendrobium catenatum | reverse complement strand
CAAAAGTTTGTGACGGCTTTTGTAACACGAGCTACTTGTTATTGATTTTTTTTTTTTAAAGACCAGTGATATTAAATAATATTATTAATGGTTAGAATATTTATATATTATCATTAAATATATCTAGGCCTAGTTGGGGAGTGGGTATTCTTGATAGTTACGTTAATAATTATTTATTTGCTGTTGCTGCTTTAGATTTGCCTTATTCATATTGGACATCCAGTTTCATTTCAAGCTTAATTACGAAATCAAGGTTTTATTTGAGATAAAAGTCTTATTATTTTTTACATAAAAATGTTTTAAAATTAGATAAAAAGTAGTGGCAAAAAACTATTAAAAAACTATTCCCAAATGAAGTCCAAATCAAAATAAATTTCAGCAGTAGAATGATAGGATGTAA
>NW_021436450.1:0-248 GCF_001605985.2 Dendrobium catenatum | reverse complement strand
TATTTGCGTATTTATTTGTTTATATATGCAAGCTGTTGTTCATTATTTTTTATTTATTTTCTGTGATTTATTTAGGCTTATTTATTTTTTTATTCTTTTTCTCTTACATTATAATTTTAAATTTGTTTTTACTTTTTTTTATGAAGTTCTCTCTAATCAATATACACGTTCACCTTTCTAAAAAATGAAAAACCTACCTCATGTTTTTTTTAATTCTTATGTAAGTTGTGGTTGACTTCTCTAAAAAC
>NW_021436449.1:0-214 GCF_001605985.2 Dendrobium catenatum | reverse complement strand
TCGATTTATTCTTTTCAAGTGTTGTTCCCTACTAAGTCGGTCTGTTTGAGGATTGATAGGATTTTTAACAAATTCTTTTGGAGGGGTTCTTCTAGCAACTCTAAAATCCATTGGTCGTCTTTGTCCAAGTGTTGTGGTACTTATCAAGAAGGTGATCTTGGTTGTAAGTCTATGCTCGATATGGCTACTGCTTTCTCTTTTAAATTGTGGTACA
>NW_021436448.1:0-214 GCF_001605985.2 Dendrobium catenatum | reverse complement strand
TGGGCGAACGGAATACTGAAACCCTATGAGGGTTTTTTGCTTCGTTCTCACTCGATACTCAACCAAACGATATGAAATTTTAACCATAAATTTTAGACGTGAAGAGCATTCATGGGGACTATTTTTGAGATTTAATATGCAGTGTATGAAAAGTTATTTAGATCTAAGTGTTGCAGATGCATGATCGCTAGCGCCAATCTCTAGTGGTCTAGAT
>NW_021436447.1:0-465 GCF_001605985.2 Dendrobium catenatum | reverse complement strand
TTTATGTTTTCCATCAACCGGTTCATGGGGTTGTGTCACTAGGCTCGAGGAACTAAGCCTCCTTAGAATAAGTAGCCCTACAACCTGGAGTAGTCCATCTTAAAATCATGTTGATACATTTGGATTAAAGATTTTAATTTGGTTAAATAATTAAGAATGATTTGATTTAAAGTTTTATAATCTAGCAAATTTATTCGTGGCGTTGCACCATTAGACTAGAGGAACTAGGCCGCCTTAGGACAGGTAGCCCCACAGCCCAGAGTAGTCCATCCTATAAACTTCATCTTTGAAGTGTTTATTATATATTAGGATATTGGTTAAGGTTTTTATTGATCTAATTGAATTTTTCTAGAATTTTAGAAAATTAATGGTTTTCTAGAATTATTGGAATAATTTTACTTGCATTAATTAAGGGATCAAAAGTTAACATTTAAAATTCAAGTTAATTTTAAATGTTTTAGCTTT
>NW_021436446.1:0-247 GCF_001605985.2 Dendrobium catenatum | reverse complement strand
TATTGAATTATCTGATGCACATGATTCCTTGAAGTAATCCCATGCTAAGTTAGAAAAGGAGTTTATGAAATTAACAAATCTTAAAGCTTTTGAAAGTAACAAATCATCATTACATGTATCACATAACTTTAAAAAGAAGTATCACCACCTAAGTAGATTAGTACATCATTTTCCTGGTGTTAGATGTTTTTCATGTGGCATGTTAGGACACATTGCACACACTTGCATCATTCACCGTAGTACATAA
>NW_021436445.1:0-1238 GCF_001605985.2 Dendrobium catenatum | reverse complement strand
AGGTCTAAAAGTTACCAAAACCATCTTTATATAACAGAACTGTTAGAAAACTATCAAAATACCCCTTTGAATAATTAATGTATTTACTTCTCTATAAACCAACTGTTCATGCACTAGATATGTAGGGAGGTGGGCTAATTTCATGGAATAACTTAATGCTAACTATTTTTGTCAGCTCTACAAATCCTCATTCATCATACATTCATATTTACCCTTGCATCAAACAATAAATTTATTTTATGAAAATCTTTTGGCACAACTTTCTTCCATGTTGTTCTTTCTAGCCATTTGTCCTTCCTAATCTTCTCAAATTAATTCGCTATTCTTTTCATTAGAGCATCTTTTACCTTCCATTATGCACGCCCAAACTATACATCTATTTTATTCTTAAATATTTGTGCTATAATTTTTTTCTTCAATCATTTGATATCCTCTTAATTTTAAAGATTGTTAACGTCATACTTCTTTTCTCTATAATTTTCTTGTTATCTCCTCGCTTAACTATCAAATATTCATAATTACATATGATCTATTTCTTGACTCTTTCAAAACTTTCGTATCATTCTTTTTAATACAATTACCCATCTTTTACCTAATGTCAACTCTCATTTCAATATAGAAAT
Source organism: Dendrobium catenatum (assembly GCF_001605985.2). Taxonomy (NCBI): domain Eukaryota; kingdom Viridiplantae; phylum Streptophyta; class Magnoliopsida; order Asparagales; family Orchidaceae; genus Dendrobium; species Dendrobium catenatum. The sequence continues at coordinate 615 of NW_021436445.1, read as the reverse complement.
TTTAGTTTTTATCTTTTAATTACTATTTAAGTTACATGGTCATATCCATATTAATAATATCTTATGATTGTTTTTTCATGCTTAGAAATTAAACATTCATAAGTGGATTTCCACCCTCTTTTAAGTGATAAAAATCTATTTATGAATTAATAGCTCCATTATTTGAAGTGCACTTTTCATTTCCTCAAGTATATATTTGTTATTGTATAATCATACGCTACTAAGAAGTTTTGTATATTTTTTCTCATTGTATTTTATTTCCTACTTCATACCCATCATGAATCAATCCTTTCATCAACTATGCACTAAAATATATGTCCATTTTAAATGAACGTCAATAAATCTGTCTTTTTTTGGCATACATTTCAACAGTTTATCCATCTCTTTTCAAAAATAATTTTTTTTTTTCCAAATTATCTTTTAATCTAATTTGAGAAGTATAAGCACTAATCTTATTCATAATATTTTTCATCAATAATTAACTCTTTGACAATAATATAACATTTAGAAGATATCTATGGCTTTTTCATAAAAACCCTCCTCCATATGACATATTGTGCTATCTGTCCATTTTTTTCTTTCTTTTTGGTGAAATAATGTCATTTCAATTTGAAA
>NW_021436444.1:0-243 GCF_001605985.2 Dendrobium catenatum | reverse complement strand
TCATCTCTATTGCATGCAGGTATTTGTTCTTCTTCTTTATTGTTTACAAGACTAATAAACCATTCCTTTTAATTTCATATAAAAAAAAAGTTACCACTCTTTTTTTCTTCATATAATTACATCAACTATTTAAAATGATTTCTGTTTCTAAAAATTAAATATTTTGCAATTTTGATTTTGAAAAGGGAAATTATTATTCCCGTCACGAAGAAGTAATGATGAATTTTATTCGTTTTGGAAAAG
>NW_021436443.1:0-262 GCF_001605985.2 Dendrobium catenatum | reverse complement strand
AAGGGGTGAAGCCGACTCTACGTTCTTCTCTAGAGCTAATAGAGAAAAGCAAGTGATTTACAACGTAGACAAAAGCAAACAGCCGATTTAATATCAAGAGAAGCCTAAGTCTACAACTCCAACCCCCAGCCGAAGCTGATATTAGGGGGAAATGATAAGCTACGAACTTATAAAGGTGGAGGAAACGCCCGAGACAGGCAATAGGAACTGGTGATAGAACGTTCTAATTCCTCAAAGATAAAATGAATAAAGAATATTCATT
>NW_021436442.1:0-280 GCF_001605985.2 Dendrobium catenatum | reverse complement strand
AATATGAACCAACTGGGTCATATGACCACCTCATGATTGAGTTGATTGAATTGGTTGGTTCGATCCTGTTTTCAAAACCATGATTATTTGTGTTATCTTCTGACTTACTTTTTTTATTTGTGTATTCTAATTCATGTATCCTTAATATGGATCTTTTGTTTGCTAAGTGATTTAGATGTGGCTTTTTTTTTTATCTTGCATGTTCTTGCTAATTCTTTAGTATATAATCAGTTTGTTGAAGCAAGGATAGTTGTGATGGCATGAGTTTCAAAGTTGGAGC
>NW_021436441.1:0-242 GCF_001605985.2 Dendrobium catenatum | reverse complement strand
GTTTTCTTCCATTTGTTTGTCTTCTAAGGGATTCCATGTATTTAAGATAATATTTAGGATTTGTAAAATCTTCAAGTTTTGGGGGTATCCTATTATCCTCAAGAGCTCTTATTGTTAATTTATAAAATGAATTCATATCTTCCAAGATTCGAATTGTATAATTGATTCGATATGTTTTGCTCTCAAATTCATCCTTAAATTTTTAAAAATCTTTTTCAAGATCAGCATAGGTTGATTTTAAA
>NW_021436440.1:0-365 GCF_001605985.2 Dendrobium catenatum | reverse complement strand
AAAAAATGTAAAGCATGCAAATAACAACTATCTTAACATGTCATACAATCAAAGCACCATATTTACTTAAGGGGGGACCCCCTCACAATTGAATTGGGTGAAGGCAGTTGAAATTGATAGGCTATGAATGAAATATTATGCGATGTTGCTAAAAAATCATTAGTTTGCAAAAAAAAAGGCTTTGTTGTTGTTTCAGAAATGTCAAAATCATATTAAAAAGGTTGTAATATTGGCCATGTCAATAGGTGATAATAAATGATGGACTACAACCAAAATGTTGCGTGACGTTACCAAAACAGCGCTCATTTGCGAAGCGGACTTCATCGTTGTATCTTCAATATTGAAATCCTATAGAAAAGGTTACA
>NW_021436439.1:0-672 GCF_001605985.2 Dendrobium catenatum | reverse complement strand
TATATATATATATATATCAAATCAAGTTTTTTAAAGCTTTTATAAAATGATCATTATTAAGACATTTTGGTAGCATTGTGCATTGCTTGCATAAAATTAAAAAAAAAATTAATTGAACCAATTTAATTTGGTTTGTCAGGTTTGATAGATAAAATATTGGTTCGATTATTTTGTTATAATTTTGAATTTCTTTAGTTTAATATTTTTAGTTCCATTTTTCTTTTTTTCGATTCCAAACTCGGTCTATAAACCTTTATTGACATCATATTAAACATAATAAAATAAATAAATAGATAGAAACCCCGCAAAAATATGTCATAATTAATAATGAATAAATTATTCAAAAAAAGGCAACCTAAAAAATTTAAATATTAGTGGAGATCATTTACAAACATTTATATTAAATTTTAACATTCTAGTTTTACTACAGCAAAATCACCAATTACCGGCGGCTTTTTCCGGTGAGAAGTGATAATTTTCCGGCGGTTTTGCACTTTACCGACAATTTTCCAGTGAAAAAATTTCCGCCGACGAAAAATTCTTTCCGGCGGTAAAATATTCCGGTGCTCTTTGCCCGCCGGACAATTCAAAATAAAATTTTTTTGGCCACCTGGTCGGCTCCGGCGCTATTTGCCCGCCACTGACCGACCGACTGTCCGCTGACATCCGAGA
>NW_021436438.1:0-300 GCF_001605985.2 Dendrobium catenatum | reverse complement strand
CTGGAGATTTTTGTCCGGGTATTTTGAATTTGGCGGGATTTTATTTCGACTGTATTTTTCTGTGTAGTCGAAAATTGTCTGTGCAGTAGAATTAAAGTGTTGCAATGTTGTTATCTACATTCTATGCAAATTTGGTATTTTGTAATTTTGCAGGAAAATTGTTGAAATTTCGTATACTGCCGTTGTGCTGTCCGATTTTTGTCTGATTTCTGAATTCGCCCGGATTTCTTCTGAATTGATATGCTATCTGTATGTGCTATTACAAGGGAGTTATAAGGGGTCTGGATCCTAAGAGATTCA
>NW_021436437.1:0-857 GCF_001605985.2 Dendrobium catenatum | reverse complement strand
TCAAGGGTAAGAAGGTAGCGGTAGCCGGAAAAAAGAAAACTAAGTGATGGTATCTTCTTCTACGATTCTGAGTGGATGGTGTCTCTTGTTGTTATTTATCCCAATTCTTCTTCTACCTGTGGAAAGGCTACCAAAAATTCTTTATGAGACATCTCTAATGGCATTATCTTGATTTCTAGATGACCTTCTTATTTTCAATAACACTCCTTGATATTGCTTGGATTTTCAAGTGTACTATGAGCTACAAAACAGGATTGTTCTTAGGGCTGCCTGAAGTTAGAATACTTATTATAAAAATGGTGAAATGTGCTAGATTCTGTTATATGTTAGAAATCAAGTAATAATAGTTTGAACTTTGCACACCCCTTCAAAACCCCTCAAAGGTACCGATTGAGATTTCACACAGAAAAGTAAGTGAGAATAAAGCATTTTTTTCTTAAACAGTTTTTTAGCTGAACAACTAATTGAGCCGTTATAAACATTTAACATTGAACATATAGAAAATATTCCTTTTTAGACATGATCTTTTTGAAAGCCTTTCATGATAATTTTTTTTAGGAACGGAAGTATCTACCCGTTTCCACCCCTAAAGGAGGTACATGGCGGTGTAACTAATCCCTCGGTGGGCCTACCAGCAACCAACCCCATAGGCGCAGGGCCACATAGTTATTATCTCCCCATTTAAGGAGTCACACCACATGAGAGAGGAATCGAATATGGGTTGGGGGGTTCCCAATCACGCTCGCCCACCAACTCAGTTAAGCTCAGTTGGATTTTCATGAGAAATTAAGCATGACTTATTTCATGACAGCATCCCCTTTCCCCTCTTATTTTAGCTTTTATTTCTTGCTTGATCT
>NW_021436436.1:0-598 GCF_001605985.2 Dendrobium catenatum | reverse complement strand
GAGGAAGAAGAGTCTTCATTTTGTGGTAATTAGTGGTTGTCCAACTGGTGTTGAATTTTTGGCAAAGCTTCATGACTTTGTACAAGAAGATTTTCCTAAGTTGTACTATAATGCTCTAGAATTGGTAAAGATATCATTGATTTAAGCAGGAGAACATATCTTGACTATGTAAGTGGAAGCTCTTATTTTAATCTATAATCTACTCCCATTATTTTCTATTTTTTTGTATAACTCTCAATCTTGATATAAAAGGAGAAGCCAAGTAAAATTTCTCTTAGTTGCTATGTCTTGTGCATTATTTTTCTATAGTTATGGTGGGTTTCTAGATTATGCTTCTAATTGTGTTTCCTTGAGTAGGTTTGACAAGAAGATCACTCAATTTACTGAAGAAAATTTCCAGTGAGATGGCATCAATGTAAAAACAAACATCAAAGTTGAAAAAGTGCATGGTGATTCTATTACAATGACAAACTCATCTACGGGAGAGGTTAATATACCATATGGAATGGCTATTTGGTCTACTGTCTTTGGTACACGTCTCATAATTTTTGGCTTTATGAAGCAAATTGATTAGGTAATTTCTATTTGGGCCATCCTC
>NW_021436435.1:0-236 GCF_001605985.2 Dendrobium catenatum | reverse complement strand
AAGTACATGCATGATACCGCTCGGTACCGCTATGTAATGCTCGGTACCGCTCGGTACATGTTCGGTACCACTAGTTATATGCTTTGTACCACTCGGTACAGCTCGGTACATGTGAAACAGTTTAATGACATATCAAATATCAACCTTGCTGAAGAAGAAGGAGAAGACTTTAATGTGATGACAGATGATATTTTAATTACTAAACCATCCAAAATGTTGTGGACAAATAAATCTAA
>NW_021436434.1:0-290 GCF_001605985.2 Dendrobium catenatum | reverse complement strand
ACTGCCTGATACCCCCTGTGGGGAACTCTTCTCGGACTAATCTTCGTAACTCATGCCGTAGAGTATTACGGGGGAGTTCAGTAACGCGCTGTTGGTCTAAGTCCTCGGGGACGTCCGGCGGCATATGCTGTCGGTGACCCGTGCGCGAAGGATGGGTAGAGCTTGCTGTATCGGCAAGCTCATTCTCTAGACGTGTAGGAGGACGCATCCTTGGTGGAGGAAGGGGGACTTCGACATGAAGAATGTCTTCAAATCCTGGCTGATTTTGAGGGAGAAGAGCATCTTCTTGG
>NW_021436433.1:0-272 GCF_001605985.2 Dendrobium catenatum | reverse complement strand
TGCTAAACGAAATTCTGAATGTAATACTTTATTATATGAACTGCTTCTAACTCTGTTTTGCAGGTTTGAGTCTTTTTCTTTTCAAATATGTATTTGATAGAATTAGGATGTGTAATCAAACTTATGGGGGTTTGGATCAAAAGGAGGTGAACCAAACGGATGTACCTGTGGAAGGTGATGCCTGAGGTTCAGTTGGAAAGATAAAGCTTCAAGACCCCACAAGTAGAGTCTGTAAATTTGACTGGGTTGTATAATGGCAGGCAACTCAGCTG
>NW_021436432.1:0-452 GCF_001605985.2 Dendrobium catenatum | reverse complement strand
CCTCTCTCCCTTTCAAGCTTTCTCTTCAAGTTTCCCCACAAGAACGAAGCTACAATGGCTGTCAAAGACACTAACAAAGTGCCTTGCCATAGCTTAAATAGAAGCTCTCAAAACGAGCTAATTAATGCAAGTTGCCGACTTTATCGTCCAGGATGATAGACATATTGTCCTGGCCGATTAGTTCAAATATGAGGAAAATTATCCTGAGTATCGCCCTGAAATAATGTTGGACGATGTCTAATCATCCCAAACGATCTTGCGATCGGCCTGGATGAAATCCCCATTAATTGATTTCCAAAACTGCCTGTGAAATTTTGGAAAAATTGCTCTGGATCATCATGGACGATATTTTATAGTCCAGGCCGTTCCACCAGTATGATATCAAAAAATAAGAATTTCCTAAGTAGATCTGGCTGCAGATTCTTGCTGAATTGAGCCGATCGTCCTGGCCG
>NW_021436431.1:0-341 GCF_001605985.2 Dendrobium catenatum | reverse complement strand
ACCTCAAGTTTCTCATGTTCTCTTGGGGGTGTGGGGGTTAGTTTACCTTCTACTTGCACCCGAAAATTTTTTCTTTTGCACAACGCCCTGACGTTGTGTATCATAGCGCTTTGGCGCTACTTACCCGAGTAGTCCAGTGCGGAATGATAGAGAGTGGAGCATCGTAGCGGTCTAGATACGACGCCACAACTGATCAAGATGGAGATTCAAGAGCCGTATAGCGCTACAAACTGGAGTTGAAGCATAGTGAGATGGACTGGAAAATTCTCTTTCTCGTTTTTCTGAATGGTTGCGTCCCTTGGGATTATTTTACTTGTCTTTCTCTTTTTTTTTTTTTTTTT
>NW_021436430.1:0-409 GCF_001605985.2 Dendrobium catenatum | reverse complement strand
GATTCACAGCCTACCGTCGGCTGCAAATAGGAGCAAGTAGAAGTGCGTGAAAATTAAAAAACTCTCAGTGGGTAGGAGAGGAGAACTTGACCAAGAGAAGGAAGCCTTCAATGAGCTCGATCGGCTCCGTCGCTCCGGCAAAACAACACCTCTCGTCCGTCCCGTTCGAGAGGAGTCACGCGCCTGGTGGAATTGCAAAAATGAGGAGAATAGGGTTTGACGGTTTGTATTTGTTTTGATATAACTTATAAGCTCCCTATCTATAAGACATTTGATTAAACGGACGGCTAAAAAATGGTTTATTCGAACCGGCATGTTTTTTAAACGAGACCGATTTTTCGGTTCGGCGATCGAACTGGTGGTTCGACTGGTTTGCGCCCAGTTCTCTGCTGGAGTGGTTCTTAAGCAA
>NW_021436429.1:0-301 GCF_001605985.2 Dendrobium catenatum | reverse complement strand
TCCGGGCAATGCTCTGGATGATTTTTCTCTAATTTAAACAAATCGTACAGAATGATTAATGATCATCTTGGATGATAGGAACAACTTTCTTCTATTCATCCCAGACCGATCTGGCTGATTAGGCTTAAATTGCATTAATTGTACAGGACGATATTACTATTTTCTTGGACTATAATATCGGCAACTTACAATTAATGAGCTATTTTGAAGCTCTTCTATTTAAGGGATATTATTCAATATTTTGAATAATTTTTTGCTGTTATTTTGACCTGAGAAAGCCTAGAGGAGAGAGAGAGAGAGA
>NW_021436428.1:0-507 GCF_001605985.2 Dendrobium catenatum | reverse complement strand
TTATCAACCTTAGGTAGAGACCATTTATTAAGGTCTTCTTCATTGAGAGGATACTCTATTAATTCAGCATTTTTAACATCACGAAAAGAGGGTACTTTACCCTTATTAAGGATAGATGAAGAAGATGAAGATGCCATCTAAATAAGACTCAATTGGTAAGCTTATATTCCAACCTATTTAATAGAGGAGGCAATTTAAGAATGGTTTAGTGAAGAAAGAAACAGACACTATTCGTCAGTTTGAATAAAAACATGAACCATCCAGGACTAATTACCCGTACCATGGGATTTACTGCCAAGGTTCAATACCATTATTCAAAGAAGAATTATAGCGTCTGTGACGTTCAACAATAGCGTCTGTGACGTTCAACACATAAACACATTTATTCCTACCACCCCGATTAAAAAGGGTGAAATAGAACCTTACCAATTAGAGTAACACTACTCACACATGGCTCTGATACCAATTTTCGGAACGGTTATTAAATTGCAAAAGTAAAGTAAATTG
>NW_021436427.1:0-218 GCF_001605985.2 Dendrobium catenatum | reverse complement strand
GAGCTGCCATTCCCCCTTCATGCATCTCGCGCACCAATTGCAAACGGACGGAGGAGGCAGGGATGCATAGCGAATTCCCTTTGAATAAAAATCCATGACGCAAAGTATAGTCATCCACGGGTTGTCCAGTGGTACAACGCTCCCAAGGGATAGCAAAATCCCTATCCAGGCAATAGAGGTCTTTGAGAGTCTCTAGACCAGTAATTTCTGTTTGAAGC
>NW_021436426.1:0-210 GCF_001605985.2 Dendrobium catenatum | reverse complement strand
CACTATTTGCGTCAACCCGAACCCGACCTGTTTTTAAAAACGTGTCAGGTTTTCGAACCCGAATTCGACCAGATTCTAGTCCGGGTCAACCCGACCCGACACGAATGACCCGAAGTTGACCTAAAATTGCTAATTTTCGGGTCAAATGCAATTTTAGGTCAAATTGGGTCAATATTCTATTTTATGGTAAAAAACGGGTCAATCTCGGGT
>NW_021436425.1:0-214 GCF_001605985.2 Dendrobium catenatum | reverse complement strand
CAACCTCATTTGACTCATGCATCTTTGTCATTACTATAGGAAAAGGGTTTGTGTACCCCTTCATGATGGCTAGAATTTACAATATCAACATGAATACTGCTTATGATTAAATCATACTTGATACAGCATCACAAAATTAGCTTGATCGGGCACGAATCTCGAGGCGAAAGCTAGTCGGAAACTTCAAAAATTAATTCCGAGAGCACCCCAACTC
>NW_021436424.1:0-211 GCF_001605985.2 Dendrobium catenatum | reverse complement strand
TAGGTATTTAAATTCATAGACTCATAAATTGTAGTGATTTTAGCATCAAAAGAGGAAGGCAAGCATCTTAAAATTTTGTTCACTTTTTCATAGTTAGTAAGTTATCTTCCTAACACATGCAATGAAGTAACAATCTGAATAAATCTTGTATACATTTCAGAAATTATTTCATTAGGTTTCATACAAAAAAGTTTGTAATCATGCAATAAAA
>NW_021436423.1:0-1451 GCF_001605985.2 Dendrobium catenatum | reverse complement strand
TCCGCCGGAAACTCCGCCGGTATTCACGTGTTTTCCCATAATGCTTGCATAAGTTTTCCTTAGCAATTGTCCTTATGTAACAATATTTTATGCATCATCATGTCTTTTGCTTGTTAGTTCCCACATTTGAATATGCTACAGACTAACACATTGTTTCTTTCCATAACTTTGGATGAGCTCCAAACTTTTAAATGTCTTCATAAGAAAATTTGAAGATTGAAAAGCAGTCAAACAAAGAAAGTGAAGAAGCCCAAAAAAATTCAAGCATTTAATGTTTCAAGCAAAATTCTTCTCTAATAATCTATTTTATCATTTAATAATAACTTTTCTAATCATTGTTCTCTTCTCCGTTTGTTATATCTTTTGCAAGAGATCATTGTTAATGCTTGGACAATGAGCCTACAAAATTCAGTTGCCTTCATTTTTTTTCAAATGGAATTGGAATCCACCTGATAAAGGCTGTGATGAGGTGATTTTCTTAAAACTTAGGATCTCTAGGTCTTCTAAGCCATTGATGTACAATTACGATCTCCAAACCCTAGATCTATGTAGAAACTTCACTTTTCTGTTTAACCCTATAACCCATCATTCCATGAAGATACTTTCACTAGTTTTAGGAGCATATAGACTATAATGTTTGGATTTAGTTTACATTCCTATACATATTAACAAGATAAAAGTATTTAAATATTTAGTGATTTTCTTGCTTAAATATATTTAGATAATGCAAAAAAGAACTAATATCCATCTTTCAAATATAAATTTAAAACTACAAAATAGTTATATTACAACTTACATCTAAGTAAATTAAAATCAATCACATTTTCAGTGATATTAAATGTCAATATCATAATCAAATTGTATTAAAATTCCTTACAAAATATATTTAAATTAAACATAAAACTAATCTTAAATAAATGAAAATAATTAAAACAAAAGAAAATAAAGTAAAACAAATTTCATTAAACTAAAACCATATTTTATGTTAAAGCAGCAACATAAATAAGTAAATTCAAATTTAAACATAAACCAAGATCCTAAATGATAGGAGAAAGAATGGTAAGATTGCCATGTATTATCATTATGTTCATACAAATAGTAGTTCCCATAATTGAATGTGTTAATGATTTAAACACACTCTTATAATTTTTTTTTAACATGAAAAGTTTCAAATATCTATACATATTTTTGATGATTTAAGATTTGTAAAATAGTTAGTCATAGAAATTGCTTTGGATAAAACTAGCAACCTAATTATTCATTCCATTACCTTGAGAATGCTCAAATATGCATGGATAACATGAATTCCTACTTTCAACACTCCTAAAAAATTATTTTAAACATAACTTTGTTGATGGTTTATTCAATGATATATAAACCCCTCTTTTATGATATTGTAAAATCTATTTTTTATGATATATAAACCCCTCTTTTATGATATATAAACCCCG
>NW_021436422.1:0-272 GCF_001605985.2 Dendrobium catenatum | reverse complement strand
CAAGTACACTGAGACTCGAAATACTAAAGGAGTACAGCCACTACAAGGAACAATTCTCAGGAAAACAAAAGACAAGCACAAGTCAGGAGATGCGAGCCCGTAAACTCTCTATCTTTTCAGTAACCTCAGCCAAAGTCTGAAACTCTAACTGAGCAGTATGAAGCTCCTCCACAGCCCGTGTCAGTGAAGAGTCAGCTGCCACCATCTCCTGGTGCAAAGCCTGGTGGCGCTGCTCCTCCCTCCTAGTGAGGCGGTCGCGCCGGTTGCGCCCC
>NW_021436421.1:0-274 GCF_001605985.2 Dendrobium catenatum | reverse complement strand
CTCTCTTTAGGTCATTCCTGACCTTTGGAGTTGATTTTAAGGAGTTGGGAACTCATTTGGAGCAAAACCATAAAAAAGGGCCTTTAATTAAAGAGTTTTAAAAATTCGTTAAATAGTCAAAACTTTGAATATTCATAACTAATTCAAGAAAAATCCAAATTGACCAAACTCACTTGCATTCAACTCCTAATAATGTCTAATATTTATTAAAAATATTAAATTTTAGAAATCTGTAATATTTCAAAAAGTCAACAAATCGGTCAACTCTATGTCA
>NW_021436420.1:0-279 GCF_001605985.2 Dendrobium catenatum | reverse complement strand
AGTGATTATTTGTTTATATTTTTGTGGTTGTACTAGACACTTTGTACTAAATATTCTATATTATAAGCTAGAAAAGTTATCATGCATTCATTTATTATTGTTTGTCATTTTTAATATGATATTACATTAATATATATACACTATATAAAAAAACTGTATTGCCGTGTCCGCGCCGTACCCGTGTCCTATATTTTCAAAAAAAGCCGTCCCGTGTCCGTGTAGTGTCGTATCCGTGTCGCCGTGTCGCCGTGTCCGTGTCCGTGCATCATAGGTGAATGG
>NW_021436419.1:0-237 GCF_001605985.2 Dendrobium catenatum | reverse complement strand
AAAAAAAAAAAAAAAAAAGCAACGAAAGTTTGGTTGTGATTTGAAAGAAAGACAATGGGAAAGTTGCCCCAAACATATCTAAATATTTCTCTAAAAATAAGTAGACGAGAGTCAAAATGATATTCCATCTAAACATTCATTCACAATCCAACAAAGTTTCAGTAGAAAGTTTATTCATTAATCAATAATCAATCATGTTTGTCTAACAAAAAACAAGCCACTACATGAACAAAAATT
>NW_021436418.1:0-201 GCF_001605985.2 Dendrobium catenatum | reverse complement strand
TACAGCATTCAACAAATAATTAAATACTAACAAGGAGTTATACGAATAGAAGCATATCTTTAAATATATGCCAACAAGAATTTATAACCTTGAATGAAAGTATAAAACTACAATCTAGCACTGATATGCCAAGCACAAAAACATTCAAAACATGGGTGCATTGTTAAAGAAAAAGAAAAACACATTCATAATACATATATA
>NW_021436417.1:0-289 GCF_001605985.2 Dendrobium catenatum | reverse complement strand
TTAATGATAGCAAACATTCTTATTTCTCTACGACTTCCTTACGTACTGACATTTCAGGTCCACACGATCAGACTGCAATTTAGAACTAGCTAAAGATTGGGTTGACTAAGTTTGAGTTAGTTTGTACCCCTTTTCCTTTCTTGAGTCTATTGTATTTGTTGTGGCTCCTGATGCTTTGTAATGTATAAGATTTTTGACTATTCTCTAGAGTTTACTATTTTTGGTAACATCGTCCGAGATGATTTTATATCGTCCTGGATGATCAGTTCAAAGCAGAAACCCTAATTAG
>NW_021436416.1:0-225 GCF_001605985.2 Dendrobium catenatum | reverse complement strand
ATGTTAAGAGATCTTCTGATGTTGTTTGTTTTGAATGCAGGAAACCTGGACATGTGATAGCCGATTGCCCTACACTTCAAAATCATTCAAGCAAAGAAAAGGAAAAAGGTGAGGAGAAAGTCAAGTCAAGGAAGGACAAGAAGAAAAACCAAAGGAGCTTTTGGGCAGAATCTGGTACTGATGCCTCTTAGACTGAACCAGAGGAAGAAACTACAAACTTGTGTT
>NW_021436415.1:0-212 GCF_001605985.2 Dendrobium catenatum | reverse complement strand
AGGAAGATTCGCCCGATCAGACATCCTCGGGACCATCGTCTTCACATCATTCGGAAAGTAATAATTCTTGCGAAAAAGGAATATGAAGTCATTTGTAACAGTCGACGCTGACACATCCACCTCCCTATTTGGCCTCCGCTCGCCATCATGCGGTGCAACGGGGTCCCCCCGGATCACAGGATCTCTCGGTGGGGGGCGATCACCGGACATTT
>NW_021436414.1:0-275 GCF_001605985.2 Dendrobium catenatum | reverse complement strand
CTTCTAAGGTCTGTAAGGTAACCTTGGATGATGCAACACATAAATACTAACAAGGATCCTTCAGTCAAATTGGGCCGTCCAACTCCTCTGACTAAGTAGACCAGGGACCACGATGGCTCGAGATGATGGAACCATGAGATCTTGATCAGGCTCATCATCACACCCCCACCATTTGCTTTAAGTGTAAGATGGTAAAATTTCTAATTTTAAATATTAAATTTCCAGACACGTAAACCCATGATGTTACTATATGCTAGATATATATATCACTATAT
>NW_021436413.1:0-289 GCF_001605985.2 Dendrobium catenatum | reverse complement strand
ATGCTCTGAGCCCATTTTGTTTTCATCATTCGTCACCGGAACGCATTGAGAGCTTGATGTTATCATCATCGATTTCTTCCTTCCCATTGAGGTGATCACCATGAGTTGAATGTTCTTATCTAAGGAGTATCATGTTCCTCTTAAGTAAAACTTGAATTTGCGATTCGTTGTCATCTAATTCTAATCAAGCTTTGAGTGGTTTGAACTTAGTTCAAGTTCAGTCTTTCTTGATTAGACTTGACTCAAGTCTTTCTTGGTCAAATTATAAGTTCCCATGATTGTTCAAATC
>NW_021436412.1:0-417 GCF_001605985.2 Dendrobium catenatum | reverse complement strand
AAATTATCCAAAAATACAAATAATAATACTGACCAATTAATTAAAATAAAATTCCTATTTCAAAATAATTTATATCACATATTTCTCTGGTCCTAGATAAAACCTCACAGGATTCTTACCCCTTCTAATGCTAAACATAAATTTATCTCTTTCATATAGAATCTCAAAGAATTTGGACCCTTTATGACTCCCAAAAGACAAATTTTTTTATTTACACTCCTAGTCACAAACATAATCTCAAGGAATTCTAGCCCCTTATATATAACAAAAAATATTTTTTTCATATCAAAACTATTCAATATCACATAGTTCAATCACATAAATATATATTTCATCACATTACAATAATTTAAGTATAATTAGGTATATTTTATAATTGCTTGATTTTCTATAACGGTAGGCAATAAAAAAACTTAA
>NW_021436411.1:0-208 GCF_001605985.2 Dendrobium catenatum | reverse complement strand
TTATTTCAAATAGTTAATTAGTAATTCTTTTAAAATTACAAAAATATAATTTTTTAAATAAATTTTTAAAATCCGCCAGAAAAATCTATCGGTAATTAGCATTTTTCCTGTAGTGTCATATATTAGTTATTTTACTCAAATATAAGAGTATAGAATTTTTACTCAAATATAATATATTTTACCCAACTACAACAACAAACAACAGCAT
>NW_021436410.1:0-1003 GCF_001605985.2 Dendrobium catenatum | reverse complement strand
AGAGAGGGGGGCCAGCGGTAAGGAGGAGAGGAGAGGATAGGGGCGGGGAGAGCTAGGGTTTGAATGGGGGACAGGGATTTTCAGAAAATCTGAATTTTTTCCTAAGAGGGAAGGGAGGAAATAATTTGAATTTCAAATTATTCCACAAAGGGAAAGGGGCGGCGGTTTAGGATGACATTAGGGATAATTTAAGTGGAGTTAAGAACTTAATTTGGAGAGAGAGGGGGGAGTTAATGGGGCTAGCCAAATTAAGGAGGGAGAAGGGGGTTTGTTTTAAGTATGTGGACAAAACCATAAATCTGAAATTAAGTTCAGATTTTATGCATTAATTAGAAGGGAGAGGGAATTTGAATTTCAAATTCAATGTGGGCTTGGAGAATAAAAGGCAAAAGAGGTGGTGAGGCCTATGCATGGGGCGGCGGCAAGGTGAGAGGGAGAGGGGATTGGGGAAATAATTATGGGCTTCCTAATTTAGCTTTGCAAATTAGTTATGAGGCAATAAAATCCAGTTTAATTAAAAATTGAATTGGACCTCATTTAAAACTTTCCTAATTTGACTTTATTGGATTAGGAAACTATTTGAATTTCAAATCTAGGGATTAATGGAGGGATGGGCCGGCGGTTGAACTTTCGGTGGGGTGGTGGAGGGACGGCCAGCGGGTGGATTGGGGCCGACGGCTTGGGCGGTCAAGTGGGGGAGGGTGGCCGTCAGGTTGGGTAGGGCCGACTCTAGGAGGAGAAATGGGGAGGGGTTTTAGGGAGGCCGGCGGGTAGATGGCTAGGAGAAGAGGTGGATGTAGAGAAAAAGAAAAGAGATCGTAGAACCGTGAACCTTGGAATCCTCCAAAGGTTGACGGGTATTGCTTTCACCCACCTAGGATTTCTCCTCTCATGAACTCACAAAGAGATCTAGCAAGAAAGTGGAATTCTCATTCATAATCATCATTAGAAAAAAAAAATACAATGACTAGGCCTTCATATATAGACCTCCAAAGCACAAAAT
>NW_021436409.1:0-375 GCF_001605985.2 Dendrobium catenatum | reverse complement strand
ATTTTTCAAAAATTAAAAGAAATATTTTCAAATAAAGGTGGTCTAATAATTGAATATCCTTCTAATACTTTATGGTTTCTAAAATTAGCCATACTCATTTTTCAAAAAGTAGTCTAAACTTATGATTTTGAAACCTTGCTCTGATACCACTTGTTGGAAACTCGTTCAATATGAATTAGGATGTTAAGCCTAATTAAATGTCCCAAGGCTAACCAAGAGGGGGGGTGAATTGGCAATTTTAAAAATTATACTTCTACTCTTAGATTTTTAGAAAACCTTTTTAATTATTTATGAAAGTTAAATTTAAAGTTTAAAAATTAAACTTTTCAACCAGAGTTAGCAACTTGCAATGAAAATAAATGCGGAAGAAAAATA
>NW_021436408.1:0-1139 GCF_001605985.2 Dendrobium catenatum | reverse complement strand
TAGGATGATTTTAAATTTTCATATTTTTTATTCAAGTTGTCAAACTCATCAAGTAATTTCATGTGGTTGTCATCAATTAAAGCATGATCTTTCATAAGGATTTTATGTTCATTTTGTAATTCTTCAAACTCTAAACATAGACTAGCATGCATTTTCTTCATTTTTCTATATACATCATGCATGTGTTCAGAAACTTCAAAAAGTTCGTCATAGGTTAAGTCACATACCTCTTTTTGATCTGACTGGTCAAGACTATCAGCCATTAATCATAGATTAGTGACTTCCTCTTCTTTCTCAGTCTCTGATGAATTTGAAGCTGAGTCTGCCCAGAAAGCTTTTCGAAACTTCTTCTTCCCCTTCTTTGCAATTGGTTTCTTCTCAACCTTCTCCTTGCTAGGAGTGGCTTTGAGTTTTGGGCATTCAGTCTTGATATGACCAGGTTTCCTGCACTCATAGCAAATCACATCATTTGATACCTTAGCATTTCTATTAATTTTACCTCTATTACAATGCTGGCGTATCTTCTGCTTCCTCTTTAGAAAGCATCTGAATTATCCAGTCATCAATGCGATGTCGTCTTCATCCTCAGGTTATGAGTGTTCACTCTTAGACTCTTCCACATTTAGTGTTATATTTTTCTCCCTTCGTGGTTCACCTGTATTAATCTTTCTTTGACTAACTCCTTGCTCGTAAGAAATTAGCGAACCAAGAAGATTGTCAATAGAGTAAATGTTTAGATCTTTAGACTCTGTAATTGTAGAAATTTTAGCATCATAAGCAGTAGGCAAACAACGAAGAACTTATTAACCATTTCAGCATTCGTTAGTTCCCTACCCAGTGCATATAAAGAGGTGACTATTTGTGTGAATCTTGTATGCATATTAGAAATGGATTCATTTGGTTTCATGCAAAATAGTTCATAATCATGCAACAAGATATTATGTCTAGTTTGCTTAATCTCATTAGTCCCCTCATAAGTTATACAAAGTCTATCCCATATGTCCTTCCCAGTTTTGCAAGTGGAAACCCGCATGTAGTCTTCTCATTTTAAAGCACAAAAGAAATTATTCAAGCATTTGGTGTTTAGTTGTATTAAGTCACATTCTTCTACTGTCTAGTCTGCAAAAGGTGTTTCAACT
>NW_021436407.1:0-253 GCF_001605985.2 Dendrobium catenatum | reverse complement strand
TCATCATAAAATTATTGGCAAACACTTGCATTATAAGCTTAAATAACAACACTATTTTGCAGGGAAAGCATATCAATAATATTTACATGTTTGACTTAAATAATATTGAATGTGCTACTTCATTTTGCTCAAAAAATGCTGCTGATGATTCATGGTTTTGACACAGGTGGGTATGTCATGCCAGTATGAAAACTCTTAGGAAAGTGACCCAAAAAAACCTAGTTAGAGGTGTCCCAAAGCTTAAGTTCTCTAA
>NW_021436406.1:0-218 GCF_001605985.2 Dendrobium catenatum | reverse complement strand
TTACCAAGGTTCTATTTTTCATTTCTGCAACCCCATTTGACTGTGGGGTTCTAGGAGCAAAAAAATTCTGTTGCATACCCAACTCCTTATAGAATGATTCAAACATTCCATTTTCAAATTTCACACCATGATCACTATAGATAGTTAGGATCTCACAACCTTTTTTTTCCTAATCCCACAATGTAAGGAATGTCCTAAATTTCTTGAATGATACATTT
>NW_021436405.1:0-298 GCF_001605985.2 Dendrobium catenatum | reverse complement strand
GCTGTAATAGATATGCTGGAAGCAAGTATCAGACTGTTAATGGGCAAAAGGATGAGAGACCAATTTTGTCCTTAAGCCTTAGTGACTTCTCTAGTTTGTATATGCTTTGTTGTTCTTCCAACTCTAAAATCATGGTATGATCTATGGGATGTTGAATCTACAATTTCTATTTTCAGGTTCATCACAGAATTCTTTTGGTTTATACAAAGATAAGTTTGGTTCATCTTTTAAACCTGACCCGAACCAAAGTGCAAACTTATATGATGGGCATTCTGTAGCTTCAAGTTCAAGTGAGCTT
>NW_021436404.1:0-314 GCF_001605985.2 Dendrobium catenatum | reverse complement strand
TCTCTCTCTAGAAAGAGAGCTCTCTTCCCTTTCTTTCTCTCTCTAGCTTCTTTTTTTTAAATAAAAATATGATTAATTAAATTGCACAAGTAAATTTTCTTTTAATTATGCATCGCAGGTTCCTACGTCGTCGTCATCCGCCGTCGCCGCCTCGATTGCTGCACACCCAAGGTAAAAATTAGTATTTACCTTTTTGTGCATGAAATAAGTACTCGTGACCGCTTTTCTTAGCGGGCGAGGAAAAACTTAAGTACCCGTGACGCACTGAGCGAGCGTGGAAATTCGTATGCATGAAAATATAAGTACCCGTGACT
>NW_021436403.1:0-325 GCF_001605985.2 Dendrobium catenatum | reverse complement strand
TCATGATCTATAAATTGAATATTTGTTAGGTATGTCCTAAGAGTTAGCACTCTAATTTTAAACTCAATCTAACATTTCTTATCCCATAAATTGAATCATTTTTGAAGGCATGAAAACCTTCAAATATTTACAATCAGTTCAATTAGACTTGCAACCAAGTGAAATTTGACCTTCAAACCCTCACCAAAAACCTACCATGTCTATAGCATCTACTATCAAATGTTGACCAGTAAAATGCATTATGTTTGCCACATTTTGACCTAGAGTTGTCTAGGGGTCAAAATGACATGAATGCCCTTTTAGGGAAATTTGGACTTTTCTACAA
>NW_021436402.1:0-211 GCF_001605985.2 Dendrobium catenatum | reverse complement strand
GTCAAGACAAGTTGAAATCAACTCAATCGAAGCCGTAAAAAATAAACTTTCATCAAAATTAATTCAAATCATCTCGAATGCGCTTGATTAAATTTGTTTGAAGAAAATTCAAAGGATTTTGATTAATCTAGATTTCGCTCAACTCAAAATAATAATAAATTAACCCAACTTCATAATTGACGACGGCGTCATAGGACTCAAATTGGCTCAA
>NW_021436401.1:0-1610 GCF_001605985.2 Dendrobium catenatum | reverse complement strand
CAATATCGAGCGGTACCAAGCTGCGATACCGATGTGACTCATTTTTGTTGGTCTCCGGATGGCGTTCGGCGTCCGCTCAGAATAATTTTCAGGGTAAAAAAAGAAACGGTTTAAACGGTCGCTATAAACCCACTCACACCTCGCTTGTGTATAAGCTTGCAAGCTTTTGGCTAAGGATGGGTTGACACCAGAGGATGGGAATGCAAAGGCTAAGGAAAGGTTATTTAATAATTAATTAGACAGTTAGTATATGCTTTAGAACTTAAGTGAACGTATTGTTTGATTTCAATGTTCTTAACATCGAAAATCTGAAACAATGGAGGTGGTGCTATTCTGGAAATATAACGCCGGTTAAAACCACCACAAATCCTGAACTTTAGAGGAGGTGTAAAATGCTTCTAAAAGCAAAAGCTTTGCAGCGGCCAACAACTACGGCGGTCCAGCGACAGTTTCAAAAACACTGCAAAGATTTTTGTACCAGTTAAAACAATCACTAAATCCTAAATTAAGTTTTGTCAAAGCTTTTTTTCTTATAGTGTTTGTAAAGCAAGTAAACCGTTTTGTGATAATGCCTTCGCATTGGTTTGTTGGGTTATTCTCAGGTTAAGTTGACCCGCTTCTTCTACAAGCCTTAAAAAGATAATGCTTTAGTTCATGAGTATCATCCTAGTTGTCCATTAATATTTATCAGGAGAGTCGAAATTGATATCCGGGTAAAGTTTGGGTCGAATTTGGAATTGACCCGGGTTTAATTCAGTTGATTCGAACCCTACCCAGTTTTGTAAATGGGTCAAAAATTTAGGCATAGACCCGACCCGCGGGGCTACCTAGTTGACTCGACCTAACCCGCTAACTCGGAATACAGCCAAGTGCGAGTGAGTTCAGGTGCGAGCATGTGAGGTGAAAGGGGTGCGAGCGAGTGAGCCTGCAGGCGAGGCGGAGAGCATGTGCAGGCGAGTGTGGAGTAGGCGGGTGCGGGTGCAGGAATCAGAGCAATGCGGGCGCAAGTTCGGGTGCAGACGCGAGTGTAGGTGGGTTCGCTACGGAGTGCGAGCGCAAGAGCAAGATGGTGGGAGCGCTGCAGACGGGTGCGAGTGCAGGATCGTTGCAAGCCATGGGTGACCCGGTTCATTTTAGGGTTGATTTCCGGTTTTCGGGTATATTCAAACCGGTCCCAATTTCAGAAACGAGCCAAAAAATGAAACTCAAACTCAACCCGTATGACAAACGGGTAAAAATGAAACCCAAACTCTATTTGACTCATGTGAGGGAATATTAATGCTTGATACCTGCTAGCTAGTTGTTGATGTATGACACAAGCCTTTTTATTACCATGGTCTCCCCTTCTATAAGAAGAATGAATGAGTCAAATTGTATAATATTGTCATATGTTTGTTATTGCTCGTCGATCATTGCTTAAAGAATGCCAAAATATTCAAAACCCATTAATCACTAAGGTCACCTATAAGCATCCATATTTACCTAATATCCCCTCTTATAAGGAGAATGTCCAAGTAAACTTTTTTTGCCTAATATATAATCCTCATCCACTCTCACCCAACACATGCCAATGACTGGTGTTTAATGTCCATAAACCATAAAGAATTGAT
>NW_021436400.1:0-373 GCF_001605985.2 Dendrobium catenatum | reverse complement strand
TGTTCTTCCCTATGTTAGAGAGAGAGCTCCTATTCTTTAATGTTTGGAGGATATACTCACAACTAAGTTTTTTTTAAAGAGTTTATTAAAGAGTTTTTAGCTTGCAAAAATTAAAAAGGAAAGAGGTCAATGATGCCAAATTGAAAAGAACAATATATACACAAAAGTGTATCAATGAATTAAAAGATGCTCAAAGAGACAATCAAAGTGACAAGAGGCATAAAATGAGCCCACTAAATGCAAGCTATCCTCTCTTTTCAAAACTTTTAAAACCTAAAAAACTTATTGATTATTTGATGATTTCAAAAGCTTGATTTCAAATTCCATGATTGAGAAAAATTACTTTGTTTTATTATTTATGAGATATTTTATT
>NW_021436399.1:0-350 GCF_001605985.2 Dendrobium catenatum | reverse complement strand
GTATTATGGGACATCATTCTGATATTCTAAACATCAAATTTAAAAGGGCTTTGAAGGATTTATACTAGTGGAGCAAATCAAAGTTGAATGATCTTAATTAATTGAAGGAAGCCCTTAAGAAAGAAATTTTAGAGTTGCAAATGCAGGAACCATATGAAGGAGGACTTTTTGAGAATAAAATTTTGGTTCTCATATCAAAAGCAAATTAGCTCAATAACACACTTGCTCAGTTAAACACATGGCGGAGGCAAAAGGCAAAGGTAAAATGGATCAAAGTTGGTGATTTGAATTCTAAGTTTTTTTATTCTTTTTCAAGTGCTAGAATGAATGCTAAACATATTTTCATAATC
>NW_021436398.1:0-222 GCF_001605985.2 Dendrobium catenatum | reverse complement strand
AGAGGAGAACAACACCTATTTATATCGATTTGGAATCGGATTCCAATATTGAGTCCAAGGACCAAGGTTCTGCCTTCTCCCTCAATTACAAAAATACAAATACTTCTCCAAAATTTAATCTCACCTTAGAAGAAGACAGTGACATTGAGGAAGAAATTGTAAAGGTAAAAAGTGACGAGCTTGAACTAACAATGTACGAAAAGCTCAGTAGAAGGATTGAGG
>NW_021436397.1:0-301 GCF_001605985.2 Dendrobium catenatum | reverse complement strand
CCCACTGTAATCTACTTGAATTATAGTGGAATGATCTTCAAATGGGCCATGCTTAATGGTTTTTTTTTCTCTTTCCAAGGTTTTTCATATAAAAAATCTTATGTTCTTTGTGTGTGAGCTGGATATCCGTACAACACTAAGACGAAGGATTTTAACTCTATCATCGCATATACTCTAACTGCAACAAATATAAAAGATTATCATTAGGAAACATATTGTATTTATATTCTATCAGTCTAAATTAATTTTTATAAATAGTGTTTCATTTAATTATTTTTATTTTAAATTAATTTATTGAATC
>NW_021436396.1:0-370 GCF_001605985.2 Dendrobium catenatum | reverse complement strand
CAAACTCAAGTATTACCTTAGGGTTACTTGCGAAGTCCAAGTATTTCCTATCAAATTGGTATTAGAGCATCGATTTGGGACCATCGGAGGCTGAAATTCTGAAATTTCAGCGGATTTTTTTTCAACCGGAAGATCTTTGTGATTGTTGGGAAGAGAGATGGCCGAGAAGAAGGTAGAAGTCTTGGAAGGGGAGATTGATCAATTAAAATCAGATTTGGAGGGAAAATTCTTTGATTTTCAAAACCAAATCACATCCAACAATGAAAGAATAGAAGGAAAATTCACGGTGATGTAAGAGATGTTGAAGAAACTGCTGGAGATGAAGATCAATCGTACGACATCGGAAGCAAGGGAGATCATCGGAGGCCAT
>NW_021436395.1:0-1210 GCF_001605985.2 Dendrobium catenatum | reverse complement strand
TTGAGTCTTTTTAAAGTGAATAATTTTTATATGGATATGTTGAATCAATTTTCATTAAAAACATATAATAATATAGCATTTGACTTTTAACTGTCGGTTGATATCTTGCAACAAAGAATTTCTCTAGATTCTCTTATAAAAGTTCTTTGAAACCCTTTGCTATGTGGAGATCGGCATGTATCAAGACTTGGTATCATTCAAGGTATTTATAGAACTGAATGATGTACACTACAATTTACTTGTAAATGGAAGTTGGAGAATTTGTAGTGTGCTCTATAATTTATGCTACAATTCACCTATGACCAAGAATAGAGAATTCATAGTGTCAACAACAACTAGTTTGCAAGAAAGAATAAAAAGTTTGTATCGAATAAATCAGTCTATCTACGAGAAAGAATAGGAGAACTTATAGCAAACAAGATAATTCTCCTACGAATATTAACACGATCTCCTACGGGAAAGAATAAAGGAATTTATAGCAAACAAGATAATTTTTCTACGAAAATGATCTAGTAGTGGGGATTGAGCAAACACTCTCTACGAGTTGTGCTAAGTGACAAGGGGTTAAAATAAACTAAATGCAATAACTGAAATCTAGAAAGCTATAACGCCACCGGATCCTTAACATGTGTGCAAGCGGACAGAAGGGGTTCGTAGGCCCCTTAAATGAAATTTCGGGCATTTCCTAAATAAAATCATTCTCACAAATTGATCATATTTAAATATTTTTTAAATGCCCCCTTATATATTAATATGATCACTTAAACTAACTAAACATTCCTGCATGTGCTTCGATTAACATGTTAAAAGCATAAATACAAATAATCGAGAATGCTGCGCAGGGTCAAATGATATTACCCGCATATGCTTCAATCGTCATATCTAAGTCCCAAATCCGACGATTCGAGAATGCTGCGCGGTTCTAATATTCAAGTTTCATCATCCTCCTCAAAAGGACTGGAGTCGACATGACTTGAAGTATAGTATAAAATCCCTCCCAAAATCCTACGAAAATACAAGTACTTTGAAGTCACCCTGATGATGGCCGTGTTGACTGAAATCTCAACCGGAGGGGTCAAATCTCTAATCAAACAAAAGTCCAAATTCTTGAAATAAAATCAATCATCTAAAAAAAACTCAAAACTAAACATCATCCACCTCCCGCAACCGTTTCTCGGGGGTGATAAATTTGAAATTAACCTCAGCTCAC
>NW_021436394.1:0-218 GCF_001605985.2 Dendrobium catenatum | reverse complement strand
GATAACCCAAGCCACATTCACTACGTGAATGAAACTAGGGAGAACACATCCTCACAAGGAGGGGATAAACTAAGGGTTCTATGCGATAACACCAATGTGATCGGTGTGCATAGACGTAAATACAAATACCCCTATGACGTATTAGTGTATCGCCCCTAAGGGCAGCCTTATACTCTTCATATCAAACATCGTGTGGTAGAAAATAAGTTGTTGTGGCC
>NW_021436393.1:0-287 GCF_001605985.2 Dendrobium catenatum | reverse complement strand
TAGATATGACTATTGTACACGATTTGACTATTTTCTGTGACGGTTTCACCGGTCGGAATTGATTCTACGCGATTTTAATTGAATAGAAATATATCAGAACGTGATTTGATTTGGATTCTATAGAATAATAGTCTTGTATTGATGCCATAGATATTATACTGTAATTTGGAGAGATTTGGAATTTGTTCATTTTTGCAGGATTTTTGTGTAAATTTGACCGACTGCCGTTGCTCTGCCCGATCTTCGTACAATTTCTGATTTTCCCGAGATTGATAGATTGCATTGAT
>NW_021436392.1:0-404 GCF_001605985.2 Dendrobium catenatum | reverse complement strand
TTAAAGCATAATTTGTTAAGTATAAGTCAGCTATGTGGTAAGGGTTATAGTGTAAAAAGTTTTCCTACTAGCAGCATATTAAGCCTAAATCGTAAAGATGTTTTAAATGGTAAAAGGGTAAATAATGTTTATATGCTAGATTTAAATTGCATTCAGACTCCTACTGCTTTTTGTTTGAAAATTGTTTCTGGCAAATTTTTTTTAGAGTACATCATCCTGAGTTTCTAGTGAGAGAAAGTCTGAGTTTCTAGTGAGAGAAAATTTGAGATTCCGGTGATCTGTTTTTCAAATTTTTGCTTTCCCGACAAAATTGCGGCTGGTTTGTTTGGCTAGCTTAACGCCGTCTCGCCGGAGGGGCAAGAGGACTGCAATGGAGGGAAGAAGATCAGTGCCTTCTGAGGCTT
>NW_021436391.1:0-270 GCF_001605985.2 Dendrobium catenatum | reverse complement strand
TAAGATTATTGTCTAAGGTGCTGGAAGAATTATAATTATTTACTAAAAAGTTGATGTGACATTAATATGACGAATTGGATGACCAAAACAAAACTTGATATAAAACTCATATCATTATAACAGAATAAACTAATTATAATGAGTATCTAATTATTTAGAATTATTTATTGAATAAAACAAATAAAATTCATAAAAAAAACCCACCTTTTTTTTTGGAAGCCAAGTTCTTTCCTAGCTTTCATAAAATTGAATTTTTTTCACAACAACTAA
>NW_021436390.1:0-897 GCF_001605985.2 Dendrobium catenatum | reverse complement strand
CAATCTTAATAACTGCAGCATATAATAAAGGCATAAATAAAAAAAATGAACTAAGAAAAATCCAAAACAGAGATATGCTAGAACAAAAATAAATAAAAGGAATCTAACTCTATTGCTTTGAAAGGACTAGTGGGCCCCTCAAAGTAATCAAGTAGATTTATCATTTAACTTTGAATGATAAGAAGGAAAGTTCAACTAAGGCTACAGATATTTAAAGAAAAGAATATTGCAGTTGCTCGGACCTTCATTTCCCCTCTTTTTTTTTTATTTTACGCGGCATATATGTACATAAGAGAACACATAAATTAGCATATAAATATTTATGCAACAATCGTCAACAAAAGAACTTAATATCAGACACAAACAAAACAAATAAATAAGAATTTTTTTTTTTAAACAGAAATATGTAGAACAAAACAAACAAAAGAAAAGAAATCAAACTTCACTGCTTCTTTTTTTTAAGTAAAGCTAAAAGAGGACAATTATATGAGTGAGTTTATTTACTATCAGCCAAACAAAACAAATAAATAAGAATTTTTTTTTTTTTTTAAACAGAAATATGTAGAACAAATCAAACTTCACTGCTTTTTTTTGTTAAAGACAAAAATAAAATAAAATAAACTAAGAAATTTCTAATACAGAAATACGTCAGAGCAACCCAAACAAAAGATAAGAAATCAAACCCTTTTTTTTAAAAAAAAAGAAAAAGAAGAAAAAAAAAGTAAAGTTAAAAAAAAAGACAATTATATGAGTGGGTTTATTTACTTGTCAGCCAAAATAATAATAAAAAAAAGTTATGTGAGATAGCTTTATTGCAAAGCTATAGTGAAAAAGGTACAGAACTTTGAGAGAGCTCTCACGTGGGTGGCAGAAGCTTTAACTTTAATTTAAAGCTAA
>NW_021436389.1:0-399 GCF_001605985.2 Dendrobium catenatum | reverse complement strand
TGCCCGATGGATTTGAGTGGAAGAAGGTGAGAGAAGTTGGAAGAGCTCTCACACCAAAAAGTGAGGGTTGAGAGTGGCTAGGAAGAGAATAGAAGCCAACCCCTCTGATGAAGCCCTAAAAAAGTATTTAAATGATCAATATCTTATATCTATGGCTAAGATTCATCCTAAGACTAATTAGAAGGGAATCGAGATGGTTTAGCCGTCGATTTGATTGCTTGATTTAACAACAAATTTAAGCTCATAAAAAATATATATTAAATTAAAATCAAGCTCAAAATTAGATCTTATTTGGATCAATTTAGAATTCAACTTTATTTGCTCAAATTAACCCAATTAAATTTAAATAAAATGACGACTCAAATCATAATAAACTCGACGTGGTCAATGCAGACTAAT
>NW_021436388.1:0-236 GCF_001605985.2 Dendrobium catenatum | reverse complement strand
ACGATAATCTTCCCGCATAATTGCCTACCGTATTGTACGATTCCTCTTCTTCGTACAGTACGATCCACGTCAGCACGGATTGGGACGAATTAAAGCCGGTTGGTACGACATTATTGAGTATCGTACTGTACGATCCATTCGCTTCGTACTGTATGATCCACATCATCACAAAAGGACAATTTGAGTAATAGCTGTTCGGTACGATATTTATTATGTATCGTACTGTACGATCCACC
>NW_021436387.1:0-270 GCF_001605985.2 Dendrobium catenatum | reverse complement strand
GCGAGGACTTTATGATATGAGTTCTGGTTTCCTATAAGCGCAAGCCCTTATAGTTAATTACCCCTCACAATAATGAGAGAGAACTTTTGATTAAGGCTAGTCGTCAATCAGATACGTAAGAATACGTGTTATTTGGCATTTAGCAGCAAGAATGAACATTTGAAATTTGGAATTTAAAGGGTTTGCAAAGTTTGATTTTTAAAATAAAAATTTCATCACCTTGCACATAAAGTGGATGGTGGGGGAATGGATGATAGACCCGATCAAGAT
>NW_021436386.1:0-1480 GCF_001605985.2 Dendrobium catenatum | reverse complement strand
CTTGAACATCTTAAAATGGGGAGATAAAATTTGGACAGGTCAAAGACATGTTCAATTTCAATCTCTCAAAATTCCAGGCCTGGTGGACTTGTATTTAAAGATTAATTAAAGAAATTAATAAAATGCTCAAACTGAAATTAAACCTAACACTAACCTAATCAGGGCCTGGAACCATGGGGTTTTGTAGATCTACCTGAGACCTTTCCAATGAGCCTAAGGACGCCTAATTTGGACAAGTGTGGAGGGAGTTATGATTTTTTGAAGTTCCCTTGAATTTCTGGAATTATTAATTGGGCCATTACACAGTCAGAGCCCCTTTACACGCGCCGCGCGTCGATTGGCTGGGCAATCATTGGCACTAACCGTTAACGGTCTGATTAACCACAGCCGTTGGATGGCGGATTGGACGGCTGGGATTAAACGCGCTCCGATACCGCGGGGTCTAATCCGAGCCGTTGATCGGAATCAACGGCTGAGATTGCATCTTCAACCTCCCGCACATATCCAAGACTATAAGGCTTCTCCGGCGTGATCCGGGCGATCCCGCTGGCGAACTCCGATGAAATTTCATAGGGAGGATCAGGACAGTGGAAACCTTCAATCAAACGGTGGGGTGAAGGTTTCCTTCACACTTGACCGGACTGCCTCGCTAGGGAGCTCGAGATGAAGAGATTACCGTAGAGAAAGTCTCAACGAATAAGCTTCTCTATCAGGAAGCATCAGGGGACGATGGCGAACTGATCTCCTACAGACGTCGGGACCGGAGGACGGCTGGAGGTGCGACTTTGAGCGGGATGCCGGAAGCTTTCACGGGCGCTCGCTCGAACGGTTGAAGAGATCAATCTGAGAGCTCGAAGGGAGAGCCTGGGAGGTCGAAGGAGCTCTGGGAAATGATTTAGAGCGATTGAGGGTTCTTCTCACAGTCTGGGGAACTCAAGCCTATTCGGCCACCTCTCGCGAGCTTGGACGGTCGAGATTGAGCTGGAGGGGGCTCGGATTGATGCCAGGTGGAAGATGGCGATGTCCTAGGGAGGTCGTGGGGATCAAACCGGTGGGCAGCAGCTTTGATCAGGGGTTGTCTGGGGGACCACCGGAACTCATTTTCCATTGGTTCCGACCGCCGCCGGCCATGGTTTGGGTCAGTTTGACTTGGGGAGGCCGATGGGGACATGTTGGAGTTGAGGGTGGAGTCAATTTGGCCTGAGAATGTCTGGATTGAGTTGGTGGTTGGGTTGGAGCCAAAACTGCTAGGTTTGAGTCGTATTGATCTCGATCCAGGTCAGGTCAGACCCTAGGTTTCGTATGGGAGATAGGTCTAGGTCTGGTGGACCCAATGCAAGTGGCAATTGGATCCAATTTGGTCTGAGTCTGAAGATGGCTCGGGTCCATGTGTTTTTGGCTACTTTGGGTTAGCCTAAAACTTGACCCAAGTTAGCCCAAGGGTTGGGCTGGCTCGAGGAGGTGTGTTGGACCTAGGGCC
>NW_021436385.1:0-223 GCF_001605985.2 Dendrobium catenatum | reverse complement strand
TATTTTCATTTTAAATAGACAACAACTTTTATTATAAATTTAATTTCATTTTATTTTATACCTTCAATAGAATTAATGAATTTGTTCATGAATAAGAGACATTTCACATTTATCAATGTTTGCTAGATTATTTGTGTACGATTTTCATCAACAAATATAAAATAAAATCATATATCGTTTGTTCGTGAACGAGCTCATTTGGTAGCTCGAAAATACTAGTTAT
>NW_021436384.1:0-204 GCF_001605985.2 Dendrobium catenatum | reverse complement strand
ATGAATGCAAATAACAAATGACATGGAATCAAATTCAAACAAAATGAAAAAAGAATTTGATGCAAGAAGTTCTAATTTTAATTTAACCTTGCACGTTGAGCTAGAGCTAAACTCAAAAGCTTAAGCTTGAACCAAAGAATATGAACTCTAAAGAACTTAGATCTGAGTGAAGCATCCGAGTTGAGCCAGACTTTGAATTGTTCA
>NW_021436383.1:0-238 GCF_001605985.2 Dendrobium catenatum | reverse complement strand
AACATTCATGGACCGGTAGCCTTTCTTTTGAAGGGTTCTACCATTAAGACATTTGAAAAATTGCTCAATAAGGCCTCCAGTCTCCAAGAAGAAGCTTCACAGCTCTCCTTCCTTGTTGATCAGTCCTCTTCAGACCCTGAGAAGCTGAAACCCCAAAAGGTCTTTGAAAAGAAATATGGGATGGTGTCAGCTGTGGATAAAGGAAATCAGCCAATGAAAGTGCAGACAGAAAGATCCC
>NW_021436382.1:0-7733 GCF_001605985.2 Dendrobium catenatum | reverse complement strand
TCTATGATTTGGTATAAAATTATTCCTACTTCTATTGATATTTTTATTTGAAATTATGCATAATAATTTTATTCCTAGTAATTAGAACTTCATTAAAAGAGGATTTATTCTCCCTTCAAAATGTCAATGTTGGTAGCATAGTGAGAACATGCATCTTGTTTTCATTTTTGGTCCTCTTTCCATTAAAGTTTGGACTCTTTTTGATGATATCTTTAGAACCAATAATTTCAATGCTAAAAGTCCTATTAAGTCCATACTAAATCAAATGTTCATTAACTCCAATAGGTATATAAGAATGTCAATCACTTCCCATTATTTGTGAGTAATTGTGGCTTGCCTAGAATAACTCATTATTCAATGATATGTATGCCATCCTAATCATATTATTATAGAAGTTTAAAGATAAACTGTTTTGAAGCCTTTACTCTGCTAATACTTTAACCTACTAAAAACTTTTAAACGGTTAATGATTATTGTGGCAAGAATATTGGATATTTGATCTGCATAATAATCACCATTTTATAATTATCCCATGCTATTCTATATGATTCATACTCCTCATAATATTTACAAAAAATAATCTTCATGGTTCAGCTTTAAAATTTGGTATTAATGGTTATAGTGAGTAGTTATTAGGAGATGAAAATAGTAAACTCATCATAGGCTTATACTATGTCCTTTGATAGAAGGAGTTTTGCCATTTATACTGAGCTTTCTACTAAATAAAAATATGAATTAAGAAGAACAATATGTCTGCGCTTGGTGGCTCTTCGTGGGGGGTGTTATGTATATAGTTACTTGATTCTAGTTAGGACAATAGATGTTACAGTGTTATTATTTTTTGGTTATAGATTAACAATTATTCATTGGTGTGAAGTGGAATAGAGATTCCTGGTTTAATCGATGTATAGAGGGATAATTATATATGGTGATGATTCTGAGTATAATAGGGAAATTAATGGGAACATTATAGTTGGCAAATAAAATACATGGTAGAAGAAAATGTTTACTTTAATTATGGATGACTAGTTTGATCCAAGTTCGACATAATGTAAAAGGAATTACTACTTATTCCGGATAGAAGTTGAACGAAAGTTAGGGGGTAGGACGATCTATATCAAGTTTTACCCACATATGAAGTCTATTGTATAGGGATAGTTAGACTATAAGATGCCAGATAACTACAAAGAGGGGGTGAGAGGTGAATTGGTATTATTTAAAATATACTTTATACAAAAAGAACATAAAGAATAAAAAAAAACATACAATAAAAAACCATGAGGAAAATATCAAGTGAGGGACGAAAAAATAAAACAGAGAAATTATTATAGTGATTTGAGTAATATGACATACGTCACTCTTGAGAGGATAAAAATAAAGTAATATGAACCTAAAACAAAAAAACGTGTATTAATTTAGAAACGATAGGCTAGGAAAAGGCAGAAGACTACGCAAAGAGGTATATTTTTGCACAACAAACAAAAAAAACACCGTGGAGAAGATACCATATTTAGTTTTGATTCTTAAATAAGATGGAATCGCAAAAATAAGTGTGAAAAACCTTCAACATATAAAGAAACTATACTGTTGCAAAATGAAAAAAGAGTTATGAAGATTTTGACTGCCTGAAAAATAAGAGTGTTTTTAGAAACAATTTTCTTGAGATCTATAAATTATTTTTGTTACTTAATACATTGAGTAAAATAAATTTCAGGAGATCACAAACAGTAGATCCAGGAGAAAGGGAACATCCCACGCACGTTTGATTCGGAAGTTGAAAGTAAAATTAGTATTTTTTTTTTATTATTTATTTTTTATCTTATTGAGGTTGGCAAAAAATGACTAAGAGTAAGAGACAATGCAAAAGGGGGGGGAGAGTTTTGTTTTCTTACTGGAATGTACTAAATATATCATTAATCAATAGAGATTGATATTGGTAGAATTTTTCTAATGATCAAATATGAGAAAATTTGTACTAGATAATACAATGAAAATCATCTCATTAGTAGATATGTTAGATCAAATTAGCGTCGTTGTATTAAGATAAGTGATTTTGTGATTAAGTCTAGATAAAGAAATGTTAAGTACATGTAAGATTAATTTTCTTTAATATTCTTCATTCACACAATGATTAGATGCAATGAAATAGTCTAATTAATACATTATATTGTACAATAAGCTTCTGTCAGAACAACTAAGATAGATAAATACGTGAAAGAAGACGATAGTATGATATGTAAGGTATCGTTGAAGTATTTTATGGATTTTTTAATTATGTCTGCTACAGATACATAGAATCGTAATAACCCGCTGAAAAGAGACCGATCATGATAATGACCATAAAAAGTTCGTAATAGAATATTTTTGTGTATTTCAAAGAAGTAGATTGTCTGTAAGTAATGAAATTTCTATGAAATATTATACGTAACATATCCGTACACAGGAAGAGTTGTAATTGTAAAGAGAAATGTCATGTCGACCTGGTGCATCCATAAAGTGAAAGAACCAGTCAGAAAAAAAACAGATGTTTATGATTAAGAGGGTTTTGGAAGTTATTATTAAGATGTACGCATAAGAGCCTCTTTTTAGTGAGAATCCGAAGAAGGAGTGGAACGTGTTAGAGAGGGTATCTAAGGGAGAGAGATTTATAGAGATTCTTGAGGGTTGAGAGAGGAGGAGAAGGAGGATGAGAGTTGTTGCTGAGAGAGAAAAGAAGGTGATGAGAGAGGATCAACGGTTGGTACAAAGACCTTGTAGTCTATTCCTGTGAGCTAAGAAGGATTTGAGGGGTAATAATACAAAGAGAAAGGAATCGTTACTGTTAACCTGCGGTTCTCATGATCTAAAAGAGGGCGCTTGAGAAGTTTATGAATTCGACAAGGAGGGCGAAATAAGAAGATTTTTGGAATCTTTTATACCTGCAAACGAACGGGTTTAGGTGAAGGGCGGTTTGTAAAGGTTATACAATGCGAGGGGGAAAAGGAGATAATATTTGATTGTGAAAACTAAGAGTGGAGGAATCGGGGAGTGGACCGTAGGTTTAATAATTTTGAACGAAACACTATAAGAAATTATTGGTGTCGGTTTTTTCTTATAGTCGTTATAGATTTTAATTGATCTTTATATTTAATCACTATTACGCATGGTGAATTTAGTAGGAAAGAAATTTGCTTAATAACATATTGTGCTTGTATAAATTTAAAAAGAAAAAAAAAAATAGAAATTATTGTTTTAGGGTTAATTTTTATAAAGAAAAAAAGATTTTCCACCATATCACAGCCTACTTTTTTTCATTTCGTTAATTTATTCTTACTAGAACGGATAAGATTTCTAGCGAAGAAGAAGAGAGATTACTTGAAAGAGAATTATGAAGATCGCCAGTGCCAGCCCATTCTACAGGTTTATATTTTTCTCATATAATTCTCTAATTTATTCCTCTTTCGATGTTTTCATCTTCCTTTTTCTGATTTAAAGGGTTTTAGGTAGGAAAAGAAAGCTTATTTAAAGTCTTTGAAAAAGAGCTCTTATAAAGAGCTGTTCCAGGAGTTATTAATTGCAAATTTCGACCAATATCCGTTCAGAAAATATATATGACGTTCGCCGATAGGGAATCTACGGACTGGCCGAGCCTCAGTACGAAATCATCCAGAAGAGTCGGACCAGAAGTATCTAATGATGCAAAAAACAAGCTGGATGAGCTTTCAAATTGCTTGATCGTCACGAAGACGGTCTTCGTAGTAAAAAAGACCCCACAGTGATAAGCTTAATAAAGGCAATGTTACCAAGAAAAAGGAATAGCGTAACAGAAGTTCGACGCTGGCCGAAATATTATCTCGTTACCTGAAGTACACCCGGTTATTTGAAATACTCGAGATAATGAGACCTGGGCTGATGCCTCGCGATTAGGTGATATGATCGTCATTATACATCCTTAATTACTCTTTGTTTATGATATAGCGACATAATATTGTGAATAATTCGTCCAGAGCCGTCAATGATGTTTTGGCGTTATTGAAAAAAAATCATATACATTAATTGTCTATGGGTGGCAATTCCTTAGTCTGTGTTTGAGGTATATAAGTACCTTGGGCTTTTATAAACGTAATATGTCCAGGAGATTGTTATAGACGGTGATTAAATTAAGAATACTTATTTAGCACTTATTTTGTTTAAGATGTACTAAGGACGATTTGTATATAGTCTGGCCGATATGATAAATGAATTCTAAGGTCTTCAAGGGGTAGTGTGTGTTGTGTGTGTAAGGGTTACTTAGCATCAGATCTATTTGATTATAAATAGGTAAGAATCAGAGAACAGTACAGCTGAATCAACCTAGACCTAAGTTATCTTGAATTGTTGCGTTTGTTTGTTTGAGGGAGAGGTAAAAGAAAATACGATAAGGGATGAATAATAAAATACAAAAATAAATGATCCGTCGATTTCGATCCTGTAAGTTAGAAGTAACAGGAGTCCAAGGAATTCATAGTGGTTTTTGTTATCATAAACATAAGTCGATGGGATAGATTTGGCAACAATCTAATCCTTTTTTTGAATGATGGAAAAAGACCCTAGTAAGGACAAACTAGTAAACATCATATCATTAAATTTCAAGTTAATTTATTATTTTTTTTTTTATATTATTATTTTACCAAAGCAATAATTTTCCACCATCTACTTCCTTTTGTCATCAAAGAGGGTGCTAGACAGCACAAAAAGTAAAACGCACACTATAGTAAACAACAAACTAGGACAACTAAGAAATAAAATGAAAATAGAAAATTACTAGAAGACAGAGGGAACGAACTGATATATAGATGGAGGTGGTGGACGGTGGCTGCTGAAAGTAGATGGAATGTAGTAAAATGAGAGCTGACCAAAGAGGGATGTCTGGTCATCGCTGCTAGCTGGTGGGTGAGTATGTAGTGTCAAAAAACAGGCTAAATCTCTGTGCGGTGGCTGTAAACGTAGTGGCATGTCTCAGAAATGTTGTGCTCCTAGCAGCAAAGTAGGAGTTAAAGACGGGTCTGAAGCAATCAAACTGTCTAATCAATGATAAATGGTGAGATGACTGGTGGAGAGGAAAGGAATAAGGAAATAGGGAAGCGGGAGAACTCTCTAAACGGCCGGGCCCCGAGTTTCTCATCCAAGGTGGAGAGAGTCTGTGCAGGTCTGAGGAACTATTTTGAGTGAAAGAATGTTTGGAGGTTAGTTGGAAATAGGATACTGAAGTTGGATATTTTGTTATCAGGACTAGGCTAATGGGTGGTACTAAAAATTAAGATTGGGTTTCTATCTTATGAATAGGAATTGTAGGATTGTGGTTAAGATGTCAATGTACGATGAAAATATAAGTCGAGTAGATTAATTTTCCTATTGTCATGATGTAGAAAGTGTCAGAGGAAGTAGAGGAGTGATATGGATACGGTCCCATGCTTTTGGAATTATGAGGAGGTAGCGAAGGACATGTTAGGTTGTCTAGGCATATTTGACTAAGAACTGTCTTCAATGAAGGTGCATTGGTCTGGCGAAGCAGTGATTCACTTAATGGACCAAAAAGATAATCAGGTCAGGATATGAATGTGGATTTAGGTGCATCTTACTCCATGGTGGTGGATAGTGTAAAGTTTACAGTATAGATATATGTTATCGGACGGGATGAGCTGTTCACATAAGAGGATCAGGGCTGTGAAAGTAGGTCAAGGTTTACGAATAATTAATAGAGATAGCTGGTTTAAGGCGGAGGCGAGACAAGATGACAAGGGGGTGTGATAGAAAACATCATAACAGATAAAAATGTGGGCAGGATTGATTGATTTATGTGAGACAGTTAATCATTATTTGTTCGATTGTAAATGGTTATCTTTCTGCCATCACTACAATGAGGTCTGCTAGCAATCGATGAAATTCATCCCAAGTTTGTCGAACAAATAAGATAGTTCACAGACCATGAAGTATTAGACGAAAAACAAGAAGAAGGGATATGAGATGGAAACTGGCTGGAACGACCGAGAATTTAAGAAATGGGCCATATCATACAAAGCCGATCAGCAGAATCGTCTCAGGAGATATGGAGAATGAATTGCGATACAGGCCAATTGGTAAAAAGGTAGAGTGTCAGGGTGGACCGAAATAGATATCGCCAGGACGAATTAGACACGACGTTGTTCAAGGAGTTAAGCTGGACGAACAGTTGAAAAGTAGTCTTGGGATTAAGGTGTATCATCGGATATGATGATAATCAATGATGTAGGGAATAAGTTAAAAATATTTTAAATCTGTGCATGTAGTAATTCTCCGACGAGAAAAACAGTGATCGGCAGGGACGAATTGTCCAATAAAATGGAATCATGAATAAGGCCGATTTTAAGGATTTAACGTGCTGACACGTGGCTCGTACAGGACGATTGTGTATCGGCCAGGACGATGAACCAATAAATGAACGGCTAGGAGAATCAGGTCTATAAAAAGCCAGAGCTAATTAATACATCATTTGCAACAGAGTTTGATACAGATATTAACCAGGATGAAAGTATGTCAAGAAATAAAGTATAGTACAGAGTGGGGTTTGTAGTAGCAAAGTTTAGAGAATGAGAATTTGAAGAGAATTTGTCAAAAATGTACCTAGAGGCGATAAAAAGATCGGAGACGATTGATTAGAATTTGAAAAACAATGAAAGGTTGTGATGATCAAGCACTCATAATATAAAAGCAAAAAGATAAGAAAAGAAATGAACAACGATAAAAAGTCAAACATAAACCAATTTGAGGTGCATAATATAATTTATTTTTTTTAGGTTTTATCAAGCAATTCAATCATGAGATTTCTATAATATTTAACCTAGAGTTTAAGAGATCATGGTTAAAAAATTCATCGAAGAAGGTAGAATAATAATTTTTGATTTACACTAGAATCGGATATTCTTGGGTATAAACTTATCTTTGAAAAATAGAGGCAATTAGAAATAACAAAATCGGGGATAATAAAATCATTTCAAATTTGTTTACAAGAAATATCTTCATAATATCATGTCAAAGTATTTTTTCTGATCAATGGAATTTGAAAATACAAAGCCTTTAAATCTCCATCAACAGCATAGTTCTATTCAAGGTTTTTAAAAGATTTTGAAAATATAGGGGATAGATTGCTTATTTAATGGAGCTCTTTTGCCTACTTTTGAATTTTGATATGGCTACTTTGAGCATTATTTTTTATTTTTTGATACAACTATTGTGTTAAAATCTTTTTATTTCAATTTTGACATTTTGATCCATTCCTTTTTTATTTTTGCATAGCTCAAATCTTTTAAAACTCATTAAAGAAAGTTCTTAGTTTGAAGTATATTTTAGTATTAGGAATTAAAGAGAGCACTCTTCTAAATAAGGAAGAATAACTTCATAAAGAAAAATAAAAAATTATAATAATAGTAATGCAAGGAAGAATTCAAATAACCTATTAAGAGATATATAATAAATTTTGATTTAATAGGCCGAGATAGAACTTTGTAGGCAAGAATAGAAAAAGAATTTATAGTTCAAAAAATCGTTAGGCTTAAATGTTAGCTTTTTGTTTAGAAGAGAAATATTATAACCACTAAACCAAGGTCAGAGGAGGGAAATCAATCAATGTATTAATCTTCCGCGTTAAAACGTTTAGAAATGTAAACATAATTCTAACCAAAATTTAAAAAGCTTAAAATAATCAATTAGGAAACAAACCAAAAAAAAACAAATGA
>NW_021436381.1:0-233 GCF_001605985.2 Dendrobium catenatum | reverse complement strand
AGAAGATATATTGTTTGCTTTATATCTTTTATTCCTAACATCCAGTTTTTTTTTTAGGAAGGAATGAGTGGTTTATTTCCTCTAATGGTCTTTGAAAAGTTTACCCAAGATAATTTTCTCTGGTTTATAACGGCTATATATATATCTTTATTATTTTTTTCAGAATCTTATTGATAGGGAAGCGTATAAGAGCTTGAAAAAAAATGAAAGTTTGTATGCATTTGGAAAATAAT
>NW_021436380.1:0-545 GCF_001605985.2 Dendrobium catenatum | reverse complement strand
TTTCCTAAAAGTGACTTCCCA
Organism: Dendrobium catenatum; assembly: GCF_001605985.2. Classification (NCBI taxonomy): domain Eukaryota; kingdom Viridiplantae; phylum Streptophyta; class Magnoliopsida; order Asparagales; family Orchidaceae; genus Dendrobium; species Dendrobium catenatum. The sequence goes on along the minus strand of NW_021436380.1, from coordinate 524 downwards.
TTATTAAGAAAGAAAACCTTACAGCCAAAGATATGGAGGAGGGAAAGGTCAGGTGTCTTACCCTTAATAATCTCATAGGGTTTCTTAACAAGTTTGGCTCTAACATTCACCATATTCAACACATAACAAGTTTTGTTTATCGCTTCAGCCCAAAAGTATTTTGGAAGTGAATACTCAGCAAGCATGTCTCTAGCAACTTCAACTAAGATTCTTATTCTTCCTATCAACTCCTCCACTCTATTGAGGGGTCCTAGGAGTTCAGAAGTTGTGACTAATCCCTTTATCCTCACAAAATTCTCCAAATCTCTCATTTTCAAATTCTTCCCCATGGTCACTATGGATGGTCAAGATTTTACAACCTAGTTTTTTTTTTAAATCCAAATAGAGAAGGATCTAAACTCATCAAAGGACTCAATCTTAACAGAAAAAGATTTAATCGAAGTGAATCTCGAGTAGTCATTGATAATCACAAATCCATAGACTTTTTCCCCTAAGCTAGCAGTGCTAATGGGTCCAAACAAATC
>NW_021436379.1:0-893 GCF_001605985.2 Dendrobium catenatum | reverse complement strand
AAATCATCAAAACTTTATAAGTTACAAAAATGAAAAGTATGCAAATAGCAACTATCTTAACACTAACCACTTTCTTTTTGGTATTATCTCCAAGTGTAACCTTGTCTCCACTCCTGGCTTCCAGCGTTATGAATTGAGCAGTATCTCAAGTCATATGCTTTGAACTTCTGCTGTCCATGTACCATATGCTCTCACGAGGTCTTGTATGAGAGCGACCCTGCAAAAATATCAAATGTTAGACCTGGGAAGCCAAACAAATTTGGGTTCACCTTTTAGTAATTTATAATCAGATGCATGTATGATATAGCTAGGTTTATGCATCTTAGGTCTCCACACCAAATTAGATTTCATCTTCAAAGTACAGGTGTGAGCTATATGTCCAAATAATCCACAATTATTACATTTGATATTAGGAAAAGTATTCCTAAGTTTTCTACCATTTGTTTGTCTTCTAAGGGATTTCATATATTTAGGATAATATTTAGGATTTGTAAAATCTTCAAGTTTGGGGGGTATCTTATTATCCTCAAGAGCTCTTATTTTCAATTTATAAAATGAATTCAAATCTTCCAAGATTCAATTTGTATAACTGATTTGATATGTTTTGCTCTCAGATTTATCCTTAAATATTTTAAAATCTTATTCAAGATTAGCATATGATGATTTTAAATTCTCATAATTCTTATTCAAGTCATCATATTCATCAAGTAGTTTTATTTGGTTGTCATCAATTAATGCATAATCTTTCCTAAGGATATCATGTTCCTTCTTAAGCTCTTCCAATTCTAAACTTGCACTAGCATGCATCTTTTTCATTTTCCTATATACATCATGCATGTGTTCAAAAACTTCAAGCAATTCATCATAAGTTAAGTCACATACCTTTTCTTGAT
>NW_021436378.1:0-259 GCF_001605985.2 Dendrobium catenatum | reverse complement strand
TCGACCCAACCTGACAGAAGGATCCTTGTCGGCAGCCACGAGTTGCTTCATCCAAGGGGACCTTGTGGACCTGGGTTGGATGTTTGTCTAAGGGGATAAATTTGAATCCACCTTAGCTAACAGAGGGCTTTGTGCCCTATCGATCATATCCTATTGATTCATATCTCAAGGATTTAACGCCATTAAGGAGTGAATTGGCTCTGGCCATAACCGCTATCTATAGTGCCATTTGGCGGCAAAACCACTCGGTTCAGAGGGC
>NW_021436377.1:0-242 GCF_001605985.2 Dendrobium catenatum | reverse complement strand
ACCCAGAGATTTGCTTAGCTCAACTGGCTTCAACTTCTGAGGAGGAAGCTTTGTACTTTAAGGAAATCCCAGGAGTTACCTTCTCCGATGAAGATCTACTCCTTGGAACTGCCGACCATAATCGCCCGCTTTACATCACTGTAAATGTGGGAAAGTTTAAATTATCAAGAGTTCTTGTTAATCCGGGTGCATCGGTCAACGTGAGGAACATAAAGACTCTCGCATACCTTAGAATTGATACT
>NW_021436376.1:0-612 GCF_001605985.2 Dendrobium catenatum | reverse complement strand
GTGCTGGATCTTCGTACAATGCTAAGACGTTAAACCACATATTTCTCTACCGCCGCGAATTTTCTAGGACGCAACAACTGCGAACTCCTTGCGCAACTTCCAATCCAACAGGAGCAACGTCGTCAGAGAAAGCCGATAAGCTAAGGCCTCGTTTGGTTTCCACTGACTTTTTTTTTCGGTTTTAAACGGAGGTGTAAGAACGGAGAAGCTGATTTTTTATTCTTATCAAAACGGCAAAAATAGGGCGGTGTGGCAAACGGTAGTTTTAAAACGTCGCGTAAACAAACAGTTAAATGATAAGTTTTTCACCGATCCAAACTGAAAATGGAGAAATTACGGTAAATCAAACGGGCCCTAAGACTCTTTCATAAATCTACTCAAGCGAAGCAAAACATTAACAAATAAATGCATAAGAGAAAAAGCAAACCGTAGACATGAAATGGCAAGTGACTCATTCGAAGCTCTATCCCGCATGAACCAGTACCTCACCCAGAACGGCAACGAAAGAACTGTAGAGGGAAACCAACCCACCTATGAGGATTGGATTTATACTTAACTATTAATTAGATTAATTGATATAATTTAAAATATAAATATATAATTAGGTAATTA
>NW_021436375.1:0-317 GCF_001605985.2 Dendrobium catenatum | reverse complement strand
ACTTTTAAAGTTATGAGTATAAAACTTTCACACCCTCCGAGTCTCACGTATCCAGGCGAAAACAAAAGCGCACACAATCACCAAAAAACTAGGAAAAGCAAGCAATCCTAAAGGCAATAAATTCATCACATCAAATATTAACTAATTAATAAATGTTCATAGGCAAACTTGCCCTGCTTATTACAAACCAGAGTTTTGCAGAAAGTAAAGTGGCCAGGCACCACTGACAACAACCCGAATTCTAATCCTAATAATGACGCAAGTAATTTTGAGTGGGATAGTCTCAATCTTCAAGTCTTCAGTCTTGCCCTTCTTTG
>NW_021436374.1:0-210 GCF_001605985.2 Dendrobium catenatum | reverse complement strand
CATAACACCGGAGAAAGGAATGATGCATTTTTCCTACCATTTATCGGAGCCCTGCACAAAAAATGAAGCTGAATACGAAGCTCTGATAACCGGTTTGGAACTTGCAATCTTAATGGAAATTAAAGAGATTAAGATATTTGGAGATTCCTAGTTGGTGATTAACCAAGTGGCTAGAACTTATAAAGTCTTGAATCCTAATCTCCTAAGATA
>NW_021436373.1:0-479 GCF_001605985.2 Dendrobium catenatum | reverse complement strand
GGATGATCAATAAAATCAAGCCTAATTTAATCCTATGATAAGTAAATCAAATACAACTTTAAAATTTTTTTGAGGAGAGAGAAGCTCCCGATTTTTTCTAGAGAGAGAAAATCTGGGTTTTCGAATTCTTGTGTTAGCGGGCTTTGCACGGGCGGAGGATCGTGCTGCCGGAAGGTTGTGCTAGCGGCTGATCGCCGATCATATGATCAATGGTTCTTCTTTATTTGGACCATGATGAACTTTTGTTCGGTGGGTACCAATCATGGTATTGGTAAGTCTGGAATTGTTATCAGGGAGGGGGCGAGGCCACTGGTTCGCCAAGAGGATATTGATGATAAAGGAAATCAAGTTACGGTTAATCGTTGAAAGTGCTCAGATGACACTAGAAAGTGCTCTGATAACACTTGAAAGCTCATTAGGGATGTTAAGCCCTATAGAACTAGCCCAAGACTAACAAAGAGAGAGGTGAATTGGATAAC
>NW_021436372.1:0-289 GCF_001605985.2 Dendrobium catenatum | reverse complement strand
TTAAGCGCGTGACCCACACCCAGCCATCGGGGCAATGGCCAGGCCTAGATGAGTAGGAGGGCACGGCGGCCGCTGTAAAACTCGGGGCGTGAGCCCGTGCGGAGCGGCCGTCGGTGCCGATCTTGGTGGTAGTAGCAAATATTCAAATGAGAGCTTTGAAGGTTGAAGAGGGAAAAGATTCCATGTGAACGGAACTTTTACATGGGTTAGCCGATCCTAAGAGACGGGGGAGGTCCGTCAGAGAGCGCCGCTTCGCGTGAGCTTCGAAAGGGAGTTGGGTTAAAATTCC
>NW_021436371.1:0-365 GCF_001605985.2 Dendrobium catenatum | reverse complement strand
GTTCGGGCCCAAATCTGGGCAAAATCGAGGTCAACATGGGGAAGCAAATTATTGTTGTTGGTAGGTAAAATAATTTTGGTTAAATCTGTATTGTCAGCTCTTCCCACATTTCATGCTACTCATTCCATGGTTCCAAGATGAGTGCTGGAAGAACTCGATAAAGCTGGTAGAAACTTTATATGGAATAGGAAGGATGGAAATAAGGGATTGCATTATGTCATTTGGACTGGTATGTGCAAACCAGTTGAAAGAGGTGGCCGTGGGTTGCATTCTAATTGCAAAAAGACACCTGCTTTTAGAGCTTGTTTATCATGGAGATTTTTTCAAGATAAAGACTCACTGTTATATAGGTTAATGGTGTCTAA
>NW_021436370.1:0-1197 GCF_001605985.2 Dendrobium catenatum | reverse complement strand
ACTGGTGCATGGATTGACCTATGTTATAGAAACCAAATCTATATTTAATACACAGAGGTTGTTAGACAATGAAATAAATTCCTACAATGCACAGAGGTTCTAAAATGTTAGATGCATTCACAATTACAATATGTATAAAGCCATTCATATATCTTAGTGGTTTGTATGTGACAAACTTCCTGACAATCACATTAAACTCAACCACCAAGACATTCCTAATAGATGCTAGCCAGTTGTAAGATGTAAATTGATCTTCATTACGTGCTACAATAAGGATCCTAGTCGGGATTCGATAGTTATGTGCTGGAAAGAATAAGTTGAACAATAAAAAAATGATAAATTTCTTCACATGTTAGGGAAGTAGAGTTGATTTGTTGAGATTAAGCATCTTATGTTTGATATCAGTTGAAGATTTCCCAGTGATTCTTGCACTTTCCAATTTGAATGTAGTTCCTCTGTTGGGCAGTTCTATGATCAGAGCAACTTCATCGATAGTGATAACTTACGCTCCTTGTTGACAAAACACTGCTTCCAAATATCCCACATTGATAGCAACATGTGTACTAGAGAAATATTCAAATGGAAGCGAGATATCAATAGAAATTGATTTATGTGCAGTTGATTTAGTTTATACAGAAAATATTGACAAAAAGTATCAACCAAATGATTGTAGATATTTCTAAATATTAAAGTTATGCAATGAAAAGTTATATTAGGAACATATCCCTACAAAATTAGGTGTAATCATCAAGAATACTATGCTATACGTAACAATACATAGTACTAAAAGTACATAAAATGAACATAATGTTACTAAAAATATTCTATGAACTTGAGCATGTGAAAGGATGACAAATCACAGCAGTACACAACAACGATACACATCACTAACAAGTATAAAAAATGGAATAAAACATCATTAAAAATGCTCTTTTAACTTGATCATTTGAATTAAAATATCAAAATACCAAAAAGGAAAAAACTTGATCATTTGAATAGAAAAGAGTACACAGTGGTACACAGCAGTACACAACAGTATAAAAATATTCAAAACCTATTTCCCACACACATTCAATAATACACATCTACGAGAAAATATTTTACAGCAACATGCAAATATTTTAAACCATAAACCTTGACCCTAACAACTCTATTAGATAAGATAAGTAAAAAAAAAAAAGATAAAGAAAAGTTATT
>NW_021436369.1:0-203 GCF_001605985.2 Dendrobium catenatum | reverse complement strand
ATTCATCGCATAAGTTTTTATCCGAGGATCCAAACAAAATGTCGTCTACATATATTTGAACAAATGAGAATTTCTTCTTTGACCTTTTATAAAAAGAGTGTAGTATCTACACTACCCTTTTTAAATCCTCTATCCAAAAGAAATGAGCTAAGTCTTTCATACCTTACTCTAGGTGCTTGCTTTAATCCATACAGTGCCTTCTT
>NW_021436368.1:488887-512141 GCF_001605985.2 Dendrobium catenatum | reverse complement strand
GGGGGGTCAAAAGAAGACGAGAATTTGTTTTGACCATTGGACTTCTGGTGTTCTCGGATGAGTCTTGGTTACTTAGTAATGAGCTCAAAATGCTATAATTTTACTTAGTTTTAACTCATTAATGTTGAGCTGAAGTTTAGCTCAATGATTAGGGGATTTATTGCACTTCCTAGCTCATTAATTCAAAAAGGTTTGCTATTAAATCTTGGATTTATTTTGGAGTAGAACTTGCATCTTCTCCTCCCCCTTTTCTTCTCATTTCCCTGTGCTAGGTGATTTCTCGTGCCTTGCCCCTTTGGTTCCCATGACTGGTTGTTCGGTTCTGCGGCTGGCTGCTTGGTTCCGTGCTGGGCTGCTCGGTTCCGCGGTTCTTTGCTTGGCTCCGTGTGTTTTCTGCTTGGTTCTCGTGAGTTCCCTCCTCTGTTTTGTTGTGCCGTTTGAGAATTGTTAAAGTGGCTGTTGACCTTTCTTCCCTAAATCTTATTGGCTTATTTGGATCCTCTCTAGCCTATATAAAGAAGATGTTTTTGGAAGGAAAAGGATGGTGAAAAATATGATTTTTGGAGATAAAACCTGAGGGTTTTTGGAATAGCTTGCGAGCTTGTTCCACTTCTTCTTCTTCTACTTCTTGGTAAGGCTTGCGAGCTTCTCCTATCTTCGTCTTGGTCTTCTTGCCTTATTCTCTCCGCAAGTACCATTCCACTTGTATCCTTCTTCTCGACGAATGGCAAAGCTACCTTAGGTGTCTTTATTGTGTCGTTTGTAAGTGTCCAAGTTTGTAATAATCTTTTTATTATATAAGTTTGTTTTTGTGTCTAATTTGTCTAGTTTTTGTGAGTCCTTGTAATCTTCTATTATCTAGGAAGAGTCAATTTTTGTAATAAAAAATTTGGGGTCCTTCCCAAATTTTTGATTACATAAACTTCTTTGAGATCCAAATCTATGATTATTAACAACTTGAGCAGAGGCATCCTCCAATTTTTAAGTATCATCTTTAAATATCTTTGAATTTTTCTTTTACCTATCTAAAGTTGCCACTCTTTTATTCTTAATTCCATCTAAATTATTTTGCAGAAATGATTTTTTTTTTTAAACTAATGTGAAGCTCAAGTACTAAAGAAATTTATACGGCATGACTTAAAGAACAGGTAAAAACCCTTATCTGTGCATTTGGAAAAATAAATCTGCTTATGGGTCCATTCAGATTGTGTATCATGAGCTAATTCAAATTTTAAACTGTCATGATATATTTATCAGATAACTAATGGTGGTTTTTTCGCATCTTATGTTAGTCTAGCTGAGTGATTTTCTTAAGTTTCTGTTCCTCAAATATCTTGACTAAAGGTTTCATCCATCTCTCTTATTTATTACGCTTAATTTTGTATCTTATTTTGACATGCATTGTCATGTTGAGAATGAAATTAGAAAAATAAACTACTTAATTGTGAACGTTCCAGATGATGAGTGATTCAACTAATGTCCTTTCCCCTGGAAGAACTTTAAGTGAAGCTATTGTTGCCGAATCATTGTTAAGGCATATTTCATCTGCTAAAGGACGTGTCATAACTACACAGTTTGCTTCTAATATACATCGTATCGGTAGTGTGAAAGCTGCTGCTGATTTAACTGGAAGAAAATTGGTAAGCTACGTCGGCTGTTTTGGTCTTGTAATTAACATTTTTTCACAGTATGCATTCACTCATTTTGTTTGCATGCATGCAACAGGTATTTGTTGGGATGTCCTTGAGGACTTACTTAGATGCTGCTTTCAGAGATGGAAAGGCTCCAATGGATCCTTCAACTTTAGTATGTTATGCATATGGTTATTATACTTTTGCACAACTTCATCTTAGACGGTAGTATAAATGCGAATAACAGAGTTAAATCTAGTTGCACTTCAAAGAAGTTGTTGTAAGCATTATATGGAACTCCTTTCTCTTCCCCTACTCTAGAGATTCTTTTGTTCATAGAAGCAAAGTGGTGTTGTATGGTTTAGGAACTAGGACACACGTTTATAAAGGCTAATGTGTTATGCCTTTTTTGTAATGACATGTGCTTAGGGCCCCTATTTGGTTGTCTGTGAACGATAGGAAATGACACTTTCTACTTCTATAAGTGGATGCTAAGGAAGTCATTTCAAAAAAGGCTGTTTGGTTTTCCAAAAGATAGGTGTATATATATATCACATCACTTATCTTACATTGCAGCCGACCCCACGTAGTGGGATAAAGGCTTGATGTTGTTGTTGTTGTTGTACTTATCTTACACTGCATAGAGAGCTATTATATGCCCAAAGTCAAAAAGGCAAAGAACTGAACTAGCCACTTACTGAGGAAATTATTTGCCTTCCCTTGCAAAACATACAGCCGAAGCGGCCACTTTCCACCAATTTCTACTTCCCGCTTCTTACATGTAAACAAACAAGCCTTAGTGCTTTGCCATAAAATTGTAAGAGGCAAACGCAGTACATGTCCTTGTGATGTGAAACCACATAGGAATTGCACGTAGAAATTTTTAGACGTCGCAACTTAAACTTAATGTTTCACTTTGAAAAGATTTTACGAATTTAAAATTGTTTAAATTGATATGACAAATAACCACACAATAGAAGACAATATCTCAAAATAATATCAAAATTATAATGAAAACAAGTAGTACAACAAACAAACAATCCACCACGTAACAAAGAGAGAATTCACCTCGAGTTTTCTTCACTCGCACTCTTTAAGGGTAAGTGGAAGAAGAATCGCCACAATTCGGAAGATGTCACCACAAAGAAGAGGAAGCTGGGGTAGAGATCCAATGAAAGTTAGCCGAAGGAGGGGCTATGTATAGATGACCGGTGATCCACGAACGTCCGGAGGGAAGATGGTTGACTTCTTTTCTTGCAAGAGGACTCATGGGATGAGAGGAATTCCAAGAAGGTGGGCAAGCAAGAGGGCCGGCCAAGCGTGGAGGGAATTAGGGTTTGTGGGGTCTAGCTTTGGGGTTATGGAAAGAGCATTAAATCTGAAATTAAATTCAGATTTAATTAAATGAGGAGGGAAAAGAATTTGAAATTCAAATTCAAATTCAAATATGGGTTAGGGGAATTAGGGTTATTAAATCCTCTGTAAAATTAATTACCAAGGAGGGTAATCAATTAAGAGAATTAATTCAGAGTGGAGGGAAGGATTAGAATTCAAATTTTGAATTCAAAATTTGGGCATAGGGGGGCCGGCGGTATGGATGAGGGTGGGGGAAATTGGGAGGGGAATTAATGTTTATTAATTCCTTGGTTCACTGTAGCCGACCCCACGTAGTGGGATAAAGGCTTGATGTTGTTGTTGTTGTTGTTGTTGTAATTCCTTGGTTCTCAAATTGAAAACTTTCCTAATTTGAAAAGGCTAATTTATGAGTGTATTTGAAATCCAATTTGAATTTCAAATTGGATTAAATTCTCTCCCGAAATAAGTGGGCTAATTAAGGTAAATGTTAATGATGATTAAAATCGTCATCAAGAAGGCAATGGTGAGGTGGCCGGCGGTGGAGTAAGGGGATGGGGGGATTGGTGGTGTGAAAGTTGATCAATTGGTGGGGGAGGGGCCCGCGGGCTAGAGGGTGGATGTGGGTGGCTGACGGGTGGTGGGTTGGCTGGATATTGAATTAATTAGATCCACGATTTGTGCACTTTCCTAATATGGATTATGTCAATTTAGGAAAGAATTCAAAATCTGAATTTGAAATCATATTTTAAATGGGAGTTCCCTCCTAATCTTCATGCTCCACTTTTGGAAAGAGGCAAGATAATCAATTTTGGATTCATGGGAGGGGAAGGCCGGCGGAGGGAAGGTGGAGGAAGAGTAATTCGGCGGTTTGGGTTGGCTTGGAGAGGGTGGCTGGCGGTGGAAGCCAAGGAAGGAGGAAGAAGGAAATGCTAAGAGTATTAACTGCGAGTCCCGGAATCCATCGGCGGCTGACGGGTGATGCGTGACCCTCTCCTAGGGTTTCTCCTCTCACGAACTCACAAAGATATCAAGAACAAGAAAGCTGAATTTTCATTAGTAATCATTCATCTTCTGGATACAAGACCAATGACCTAATATATAGGCCTCATAGAGAAAGAAAGTAAATGACTAAAATGCCCATAGGGCTACAACTTAACTCAACACACAAGCAGGGGTACAAATGTAAATAAAGAAAATCTAAACTAATACATAAAATATCAAATATATACTCTCCTCATCGTAGCCATCGATCTACGATGCTTCCGGCGGTAGACATTTTGGAATCTCCGACTGATGCCCTCATCACCTTGTGCTATGTATCACTTTTCTTACACATCCTTTTAATACTAAAATTTTCTTGTTCTGACTATTTCTGTAACTGTTACACACAAAAACAAACTGGTGTAATGCTCTGCAGGTGAAAGTGGAGGAGATTGATGCCTATCCCCCTAACGGTTTATTAATTGTTACAACTGGCTCTCAAGTAAGATGATATTATTAATTGCATGAAGAAAAAAAACTGAGATTCAGCATGTTTTATCTGCAACAGTATAGATACAGTTTCACTGTCTACAATATTGTGTCAGGCAGAACCGCGAGCTGCTCTAAATCTAGCATCTTTTGGAGGCAGCCATTCTCTTAAACTGACCAAGGATGATGTGATTTTATATTCAGCTAAGGTAACCATCAATATGTTCAAATTTTTTCCCTCTTAATCATTTGTCAACATTGGTGTGAATTTAGGTTTTTTTTTTTTTCTGATATGCTGTAATGAAACTATGGGATCTACCTAAGGGGCTGTTTTGCTGCTAGTACTGTTATATAAATAGCATATAGTATGCAAATAACTTTTGATTGTTGCATAAAAATTTCTTGATAAGTTGATAGCTAGAAATGTGGGTAATTCGTATTAACCTGTCTCAATTGACTGGCATGGTGTAAAAAAATTGATGGAATAATGTAGCCTCAATTTTATTTAGTCACTTGCCTATGGTTAATCTTCATCCTCCAATCTCCATCAATCAAAGGGAAACAATGGCTATGTGTAGGTCGGGAATAAAAATTACAAACACATTCATAAGGGTTGGATGGCTGCACCCATCCATTACAAAAGAAAAAGTTCAGTAGGTTTAATCAATCATGGCATCACGTCTTTTTTTTATTTCAAAAAAAAAAAAAAGACATGTGATGCCATGATTGATTAGAGGTACTACATGAACTGATGGAGAAGATGAAATCTAATAGTCAAGGTCACTTTTGGCCTAGCATTCTTTCAAGCCCTGCACCTTGGTGTCTGTTTGTTTGTAGTATATATTCTAATGAGGGGATACAGCGACGCAATGAGACATATATAACAGTGAAATCATAGATTTCTCGTTACCCAATAAATAAGCTTATAATTGAGGGAGAAGGGAATATATAATATGCGAGTGGAAATCCTTCTGCAAATCCCAACCATGGAGCAAACAAGGAAAGAAAGAGTGAATACTATCTTTTTTAAAAAAGCATTAATCCACTAGCCCCTTCATTATTTTCATACCACCTACGGCTTGAAGTAATTCTAAACATTGGTGTGACTTCAGTGTAATCTAGCATCCTCATTTTGGTTTTGGCATTGAGATGAAAGAAAAGGGTAACTAACGAGACACAAGATCTAGTACCCATGCCATTGTTGCTTAAGGTGGCACCTTCGATGATTTGAGTAGACTTCAAAATGAACTTAGAAGCAACAATTTTTTTGCTAGCCTATCTTTCCCATTATTGCATGCTTAAAAAAAATTCTTTGCCTGTCCTATGCTAAGCGAATAAGTGGTTTGCACACTTTTTTGCAGCAGTTTTATGTACTATATCTTATGTGCAATCTATGTGCTAATGATGATCTTTAACAATTGCATATTTTTGCTAGTGGTTGTCTGCCCCTTCGCCTATCATTTTAGTTTTATAACTTAGAAGTAGCATTAAGAGTGGAGCTAAAAGAATAAAATTTTAAGTTGGTCTCTCTTATTTACTATTGATAAGATTTCTGTCATTCTTTTGCAGCTAGTTTGAATTCTTTTTGTTGCACTTATTCTTGACTCCTTTTGACCATTGAATTGTAATTGTAGTAAAAAATAACTTCTATTTTCTTCTCTGTTAAGCTATAGCAAAGTTGGGCATAACTTGTCTCAACATTGTTAATGGGGAATTTCTCATACATACTAGGGGAGAAAACGAAGGAGTTTTAGGTTCCACTTCCTCTCATTCTTTCTAGTAATCCAAAAGAGGGTAGTAAAAAAATAGCATTAGGGTTTTTTTATGCCTTATGATGGACAGAAATAAGTGAAGCCAAGTCATGATTTCCTTATGAAGGACCCCACCCAAAGGGACTTTCATTTGTCTCTTTCCCCCATCATGGCGTTCCTTCACCCTTGACATTATGAATTATTTGTTCCTCCACTCATCTCATGTCTTTATCTGTTACATCATGAAATAATCATTCCTTAAAAAATTCAGCATTTCTTAGCTCAACAATTGTAGTGGGGTTTGATCTTGCTAAGAATTTACTAAGCTCTTAGGCCATAATAGCTCTCTATGCAGCATGTGCCGCAATGAAATATCAGATCTTGCTAAACATACCAAAACACCATTCCCTATCGTGGTTCTAAAATCTTATATGGGATGAATGTTCTCCTTTGATGATTTTGAGAAATTTCTAGCTCACTACTTCAGCTCCCAAAAATGAGTAGTTGTCAGACTTTTCTCGGTGGAAAGGGAGTCTTTTAGAGCTTGCATGACTTGATTCACTCGAGAGATATTGAGGTGTCTGACATAGTTCCCTCCACATCAATGGTGGCATTCATCTGAGTTCTAGGGGAAGGTTGTTTAAACTTTGCAGTTGCTAAGATCCTGTCAAAGATAATGATACAGGTGCTATCAAAGGCCAATAAATCAACGAACTCTTGAGGATTTTACCAATAAATCAGATAATTTATTTCTATTTGGATTCAAGAGAAGACATTGGATCTGGTAGTGAATATAGGCTATAACAGAAGTTCATCTTAAGAGTCTGCAAATAAAGGCGTATGCCTCAAGGCATGCAATGCGGTGTGCTTCATTAATTTTAGTTGTACCTCTTTTTCCCCATATGAGGCTATAGCCTCAAGGCACTTAATATGCTGCATAATTTTAACCCTGATCTTGATAAATTTTGGGCTTCATTCCTTGTCCTTTCTTGGACACATGATTTTAATTAAAACAAATAATAAAGGAAAAGAAAAAAAAAAAGCCTAATACGTCTTTGATTTGGTGGTGATCAAAGTCACCAAGTAACTTTATTGTCGATGATTCTTTCTTCAAAGTTACATTTATTCATCTTTAACCTGATTTGCAATTTACCTTGGAAATTGATTGTGAACAATGAATTCAAACTTAGTTTTTTTAAATTCTGACCTTTTCTCCAAACACACTTTATTATCTCCTTCTTTGACCTTAACAATTGTAGTCATGTTAAAACTACATTTTAAGTGTATTAATGAATTATTCAGTGTCGTAAGTGGGTTATCTCTCTTTGATCTATGTTAATTTGTCCAAGCATGAATCTGTTACATGTCGAATACATACCCTGAACTGGGATGGATTAATGAATTTTTTTAGATCTTTCTATTAATTGGATACCAGCTAAATTTGATTTTTAGTGCAGTACTTGGTGGGTGATAAGTTATTTATATGTAACAAATCCCCTCCCCCCTCAAACATAAATATAATAAAGTTTATACAGATCTTTTATAGCTTCTCACAACACAACTCAATGTGGTTTGTTCACATCTAACGCATTTGTAGTTTTTGAAGTAGCTATCTCCTTACCAAATTTTACATCATTACCATTCTTTATTAATTTAAGTTCTATAAAGCATTTTTATGAACTGGAATTAAAAGCTATCAAATGATCAAAGAAATGAGTATATAGCTAATACAAAAGAAAAAGATAGAGGTAAACAAATAATAATTTTACAAATAATGCAATTCTACTTTGCCTGTACTTCTGATTGCCTCTCATAGCTCTTGTGATGTCAATGGTTCTTTCCCGTTGCTCATGTTAAGCTTTATAATTTTTAAGGCTGATAGCCATAGGTGTCTCTCAAATATCAAAATGTTTAGCTAACCTCGTTCAGTTACCTTTATTTTGAGTTACATGAAAGTGGGTTTTGTCTGTCAGTTGCAGTAGAAAATTCATGAGTGCAGTTACCAGAATCTACTTCAGAAAATTAAAATAAAAATGTGAGATAATAGAAAATAAAATTGTCTGTATAACCTTAAGCTTCTTATAGTTAACATGCATTGTGAGGGTGGGGAGAAAATTAAATGGTTATTTTATTTTCATGTTCTATCTTCAATATAACCAAAGCTGAACGAAAGCAATGCCATTGCCCAACTTAAATTTGATATTTAAGCGCTGATGCAGATTGAAATTAAAGCAGGTTCTGATATTTCTTTTTTGAAAACCTTTGTTGTGTGTAATCTTTGTCTTCACAAGCTACCAAATGAACTCAGTATGATTTGATTGTGTTCTTTTCTCTTTGCAATGTAAAAATAGGTTATCCCTGGAAATGAAACTCGGGTGATGAAGATGTTCAACCGTATATCAGATCTTGGCTCCACTGTTGTAATGGGTAAAAATGAACTATTACATACATCTGGACATGGGTATCGTGATGAGTTAGTAAGTTCTATGCAAACCATCAAATTTAATCTTTCTAGGAGTCTTTGTTGTCATTTTCTCAGCTTTTTCAGTACATACCTTGTTATTTACTGCAAACTTTATTGCTGCTAACATTGACAGATTTATTCCCTCCAATGTCCGTAGATTACCATAGCTTCTTCTTTGTCTTGTTATGTGGATGACTCTCTAAATTTAGCTTCCTTCTAAATAATGTAGGAGGAAGTTCTCAGGATTGTGAAGCCTCAACATTTTCTTCCTATCCATGGGGAGCTCTTATTTCTTAAGGAACATGAATTAGTTGGGAAATCAACTGGTATCAAGCACACTGCAGTAAGTTGCCCTGACCAACAATTTTCTTCACCCTTATTGAAAAAATGATGGAATTAGTGCATGCTTAATGCAAGTCATCTGTTATGAGTATTTTTAACATGCATTAGTTGTGATTAATATACACAAGGACTATGGGATGAGTGAATAGTTTGACTTTTCTACTTATGAATAAGATTTTTTTTTTGTTATTTTTTGTAAATATTGTCATATTCTAGTGGTAATTTTACTAATTAGATTAAATTATTTATCTTGTGTTTTATAAATGCTAGAAGTAAATGGTTGGCTCTACACTTCATTCTAAGTTTAGGGTTATTTGCACCTGCCGCTTGATCCTACTGTGCTTACTCTTCGGGAGAGATTGTGTTTTAAGCAATAGCAGATTCAATTTCGTGATGTTGCTGGTAGACTCGCATGGGAGTGGTTAGTTGTTGTGTCTCACCATGCAGACCACCTCGATCTCCATTGTTTTATCATCTTCCTTTTTTTAGACCCAAATTTTCAAGTGTCATTTCCGTTGGATCTTCAGTTCAATGTGAGGGATGAATAGTTCCTCAAAGAGGGTTTTGAGATCAAAATTGGCCTCTTCCTGAGAGGATGGAGTTAGAAGATGATGGGATTCCCTGGAGGAGTCTCCAGGATGTTTACCATTGAGAATATTGTCTGGAGGGGCATTCTTTGAAACCATTTTTTATGAAGTTTCAATGGCAGATCTATGGGAGTACGCATC
This sequence comes from Dendrobium catenatum, assembly GCF_001605985.2. NCBI lineage: Eukaryota > Viridiplantae > Streptophyta > Magnoliopsida > Asparagales > Orchidaceae > Dendrobium > Dendrobium catenatum. The sequence continues at coordinate 502,399 of NW_021436368.1, read as the reverse complement.
ATATTTCACACCTTTATCTTTTCTAAAAACTTTTTTTCTGGAGACTTTCGTCTCTATATCTGGTCTCTTTCACTGTTAATTTTCTGTGGAAGATTCTTAGACACTGGGTCTAAGTGGCACCTTCAGTTGTTCACCTACGAAGCTTTCTGATGTAGGCAGGGGGGACGCAAATCATGAGCCTAATTTTTTGGGCTGCTGGTGGTTCTCGGTTTGGGCTTGGTTATTTGGTTTTTGCTATGTTTTTGGTGAGCTGCTGAGTTCTCTACTTAAATTAGCTCATTAATGTCTTGTGAAATACCTTTTTCAGCTCATTATTCATGTGTACTAGTTCATTGCCCCCCTTTCTTTCCCCTCTCTGTGGCCCTTCGGTTCCTCTTCCCTGGCTCCCCTTCCCGTGGCTGTCTTTCCCCCTTCCGTTGGCCTTTCGGTTTCTCCCCAGGCTCCTGTCCTGTGGTTGTTTTTTCCTGTACCCGTGGCTTCTTTTTCCTGTCCCCATGAAGCCTCTTCAGCTGCTGTTCCAGGCCGCCTGCTGGCCTTATGTTTCCCCCTTTTTGATTGGTTCGGCTGGAGGAAATTAGGGGATGTTTGGCCGCCTCTTTTTAACTATATATATATGGATGGTTTTGAGAATAAAAAAAGGATGATATGATAGTATTTTTGGAACTAAAACAGAAATTAAAATAAGTTGACCCAATCCTTGCCTACATCACCTGTGGTTGTTTTTTCCTGTACCCGTGGCTTCTTTTTTCTGTCCCCATGAAGCCTCTTCAGCTGCTGTTCCAGGCCGCCTGCTGGCCTTATGTTTCCCCCTTTTTGATTGGTTCGGCTGGAGGAAATTAGGGGATGTTTGGCTGCCTCTTTTTAACTATATATATATGAGTGGTTTTGAGAATAAAAAAAGGATGATATGATAGTATTTTTGGAACTAAAACCTTAGGGTTTTATTCTTGGAAAAGCTTGCGAGCTTGTTCCTTTTCTCTTCTTCTTGGGAAAGCTTGCGAGCTTGTCCTCTCTTCGACTTCATCTCGGGCTTCTTACCTCTTTCTTCTCTCTGCAAGTGATCAAGTTTAGGAGTTTTTATTTCATAAGTTTGTAAGCGTCGTTTTATTTCTATGAAAGTTGTATTGTGTTTCGTTTAATTGTTGTATTTTGTTATTTTGAGGTATTTTGGAAGAAGACCTAGCTTGTATGTAATTTGGCAATCTTTTTGGTATCAGAGCCTAGGGGTTATGGACTGATTTTTGGAAGCTAAAAAGAAAAGCTTGCGATCTTGTTCCATTCTTCTTCTTCTTCTTCTTCTTCTTCTTCGGAAAGCTTGCGAGTTTGTCCTCTCTTCGACTTCGTCTCGGCTTCTTATCTCTTTCTTCTATCGGCAAGTGTCCACCCCATTTGTATCTTTCTTCTCAAGCGATGGAAAAGCAAGTTTAGGTGTTTTTATGTTATAAATTGTATGGTCGTCTTTCTATTTAAGTTGTTTTTCGTTTAATTGTTGTATTTTGTTATTTTGGGTATTTTGGAAGGTGTCCTAGTTGTATTTTTTTTTTTTTTGCAATCTTTCGATTCCATCACTTTTTTCGGTATTTTTACCGTCACCACTAATGATAGCTTACCCTTTAGGGTCTTTTTGAACTCTATTAAAATTGATTGTTGATATTTCTTTTTCATGAGCCCTCTCGATTTGGCAACTCTAAGGACCCTATATACTCTGGCAAACAGTCTCGGGCTCTTACTTCTGAGGTATTAGAGGTTGATGTTGTTGAGCCCATAATGATTGCTTCACGTTGGTAGAGCTATTCTTCTTTACCTATTTTATATTTTCGAATTTATTCCGACTAGGGAATATTCGCTTCCGACTCCAGAGATGGATGTGTAGATGGATGCACAGGCTGTAACTGTTGAGCTCGTAGTTTAGTGTTCATTCTATTTCTTTGTCTTCTACTCTTCTGGATGATTTTCCTCCATATGAAGAAGCATTAGCGTCATTCCATCTGGGTACGCAAATGTCCTCGGTGGCAAGCATGTGGTGCTTGCAAGTACCAAATAAATTTTCTTCTCAATGGTGACCCTTTTCAAGTTCAGGTTTCCCAAAAGTGCAAGCCTCTATGGTTAATCACTTTTCCAGTAACGGGAGAGCATTTTTTATTAAGGCTATTCATTAAATGGGCACTAAATACCAAGTATATAACAAAGAATTTAATATAGAATTTGAAATTTATCATTTTGCATTTAAAGCGGATAGTGGGGGGAATGATGAAGATTGATCAAGGTTCTATATTTTCATCGACTTAGGTTGTTAGTTTCTAGTATAGCTAGTGGAGGAGGTAGTCGACCCAATTGACAACTATGAGTTATTTCGTCCAAGGGTATTTTGTAAATTTGGGGTGAATGTTTGTTTAAGAGGATAAATTCAAGTCAACCTTAGCTGACAGAGGGTTTTAGATATTGAGGAATATATGTGCATTGGTCGTGTTTGTAATTTTAGTGTTTGTATGCGAAAAAAATCACCGAGTCAAAGTCTTGGTCATAATTGTTAGTGTCAATTGGGAAAAAACTACCAGTTATAGGAATCGTGTTACATCTTTATTGGAGGAAGGTTATCTTTGAATGAAATTTTTTTTATATTCTCGACAAGACTTTGACTCTTTGTGAGTTGAGATATCCCTAAATTTATTACCCTCGAAAAACGATTAGGAATATTTTTTTGGATTTTGATAAATATTGAATATTTTAAACTTTATTGGAATATGTGCTCTTGGTGATTAACTTTGAAATTTTGGGCATTCTTTAAGTGTTGTAATCCCCTCCGATTTAGATGTTCTTGCAACGCGATCATCATTAGGTGAGATTGAAGTCGCAAAAAAGTATTTGTATTTTGTGGCATTAAAATTCTTTTTTTTTTAGAATTGACCTCTTCATTAGAGATCTTTCAACTTGGCCATCATCAAAGTTTCAAAAAACTTTATTGATGTAGAATTGAGGGGGGGGAATAAAAAGTTAAAGAGCTAAAATTCCATCTCAGTTTTCCCTTAATTAATGGATTTGGATTTGAAATTCAAATATGAAAAAAAGGGAGGGAAGAGAAAAATTAATTATCTCCTTAATTGGGCCCTTAATTAGGGAAGAAATAATTAGGATAGAGGGGAGAGAGAGGGCTGACCAAGGAGGAGGGAGGAAAGATGTCCATATTCTATGTATGTGTCCACATACATTGAATAGGGAAAATTAAATTCAAATCTAATTATTTAATTCATATTTGCACTAATTGGGGGGGATTTCCTAAAATAGGTGTAGGATATTTAGGAAAGATTTTAAAATTCAAATTATTTGAAATTTGAATTATGAAATATTTCCAAATTAGATAGGGGCTAAATTAGGAAGATGATAATGGGGTAATTGAATGATTCTTTAATTAGAATATTATTTTAGGAAAGGGATGAAAGACCTTTCAAAGTTTAAAATTCAAAATTAAGAGATGGGAGGGAATTATGTAATTAATTCAAATTAATGAGTGAAATTCAAATCTCAAATTAATTTGAAATTCCCAAATTGCTTTGAATTAAATTAGGAAAGTAATAAAAGGATGATTGAGAATTTGAGCTTTGGAGAATTGGTGGGGTGGCCGGCGACTAGGCTAGAGTGCATGGCTGGTGGCTAGAGAAAGGTGAAGGGGATTGGGCCCGGGGTTAGGTGTGGGAATGGGACTTGGTCGGCGGTGGGGAATGGGTAAAGGTTGGCTGGCGGTTTGAGGTGGTGATGGGGAGGATACCAGCGGTTCGAAGAAGGGGAGGGTGTTAGCTAACGTTTGAGAGGAAAGGGGAGGGGTGGTTGGTGGTGGGGAAGAGGATGGGAGGTAGAAAGCCAGCGGCTAGGGGGAGATTAAGCCGGCGATTAAAGGAAAAATATGGAGAGACAAAAACAAAGAAAAAGATAAAATTGTGAGCCCGAATGCTTCATGCAGCTGATGGGTGTTGCGTTGCCCTTCCCCAAGGGACTTCAAGCCACGAGCTCGGACCCATCCTGCGGCTAGTGGGAACTACGATTCCCTCCCATGGGGATCTCACTAAAGTCCTCTCCAAAGAACAAGTGTGCAGAATAATTTTTTTTATTAATAATCCATCCTACCAATACAAGAGCAAGTGCCTCTATATATAGGCCTTAAAAGAAACTAAAAGACATCTTTGTCCCTTGGGTTTCCATAAGACAAGACCCTTAAGTAAGGGTAAAAATGAAAAATGCATAATTAAATAAAAAAATACAATTAATAAACTAAGATAAAAATGGAGGGATCTCGGCCGTCGATTTTCATCTCTTCCTTTGATTAATGTCCACCGTTGGATGTCCGCGTCATTTATTTTCTTATTTGAACATTATCAATTATGCTTACTTGCCGATAGATTATCAGTTTTAATTTGAATTCATGTGGCATTTTAATAATTGCATTCACTTCGATTGAGATTCACTTTCAAGGCGGCCTTCATCAGGGAGTCTGAGCCTTTCATTTTTTATAATTAGAATTTGTTAATTCGACCCATTTGTTGATAGAATATCAGTTTTGATTACTAATTTGTGAATTATTGTATGAATGTTAATTCGAGAGTTTGCATTTTTTTTTTAATGATTTTCCTTTGAAAAAAGGTATTGAAGGCTTAATTCGAATGTTAAATCAAATATGTTGATGGATTTCATGGTTGAATATACATTCATTTATTCAAGTATTGTTAATTTCAGTCATTTAAAGAGTGGAATTGAATTGAAATTTGAGTTCACATTTAATCCGCACGACATGCTTGGACCTTGGGTTTAAGAATTTGATGTGTTGTTCAGAGCACATGTAGGTGTTTAACTTAAAAATAGTATTTTAGTTTAGTTCGCTTTTAACCCATGCAACATTTACATTTTTTTTATTTACATGTTTAGCATATTTGTCGAAGCACCTATGTAATAAATGATGTGCACACTTTTCGATGAATTTAAACAATGCATGTGTTTTTGGATAAATTTGCAGTGTACTCACACTTTTCTTTGAACTTGTGCGCTCTTCGATATGCCTATACGGTGCACTTCCACGTTGCGTTCACATGCTTTCAATATATTGGCACGTTCTAACTGCACTAGCATGATACACTTATGCTTTTCAATATATTTGCATAATATATTCACATGCTTTCAATGTACTTGCACGCTCTTAGATGTGCTCACACGATGCCCTTCATATATTTTGATGCACTTGCATAGCATACTTGTACACTTTCAATGTACTTGTGGGCTCTTAGGTGTGCTTACGTGATGCACTTGCATGATGCACGGTATATTTGCATGCTCAAAATAGTTTTTTTTTTTTTTTCATGGTATATTTGCATGGCTTATTGATTTTTTCTTTATTTTAAAATAATTTCATGCTTGTTTGTTGTCGTGGCACGCTTTTTCATGGCCTTATAATGCTTTCTGAGGCAATGTCCATTTCTCGATGTGATTGCATGTTTCTTGAGACTTTGCCAGCCTCTTGACGTAGTAGCATACTTACCATAATAGTGGCACGCGTCTTGATGTTGTCATAGTTTTTAGGCATTTGCCTGCTTTACTCTTGAATATGTATTTTGATGCATGTCAAAATTTGAAGTATTCCTATTTGATTGTTTTTGTCCAAGTGTTTTGTCATCTCAAATGTGCTCAAATTTTCATTTTTAAAAATTTTAATATTTCTTCACCTTTTGTCTGCTTGCTTTTTTGTGGTGCAGATTTTATGGTATTGAACGGGAGTTAGATTTTCATTTACATTTTTAACATGGCCAAAAGTTAATATTTTCATAATTGTAGAATTTGTGTACAATTGGAATCTGAATGTTTTGTTCTTGCCTGTTGGCAAGCTGCCCCATTCATTAGAAGCACTCAGTCTGTGCTCTATTTTGTTCATTTAAAGTGATGAATTTTTCTTTTTTATCGCGGTGCACTTTTAGATTTCTATTTCATTGTAATTGTTGTGTTTAAGTGGTACTCAAATATAATTTCAGAACCCCCCCCCCCTCAATCATTGGGGGTGCTAGGCCTACCCATCACGCAAGAAAGGTGTGTATGATTGTTGTTGTGTGATACCGTGACTAACGAGGATTGGAGATTTTTTACGAACTCGCAAGTTTATCTCTTTGCGCACGCAACCAACATAACTATGGCGAGGGTAGCATAGGCGATAAAAAGACTTTTTTCTTTTTTTTTAAACTTTATCTTTTTTCCCTTTTTTGTTTCTTCTTTTTCCTTTTTTTTTTCCTTCCTTTTTTAAAAGAGGGAGAGAGAAGTGGAGAGAAAGATAGAGAGAGATTGAAAGTTGGAGAGAGATAGAGAGATGGAGAGAAGTTTGGAGTGCATATGTATGGTAGTAAGTCAACCATAGGAGGCGGGGGATTGGCCTTATGCAAACTAGGGAGGTTGACTGAGTGACCAGAGAGTATAAGGAGCAGGAGGTGGGCTATTGCAATGTCTCAAGATAGCTGGAGGATCAAAGTGTGGCTTAAGGAGAAGAAACAAGCTCGGTGGTGGGTAGGAGTGTTGACGGTGGTCAGAAGGCTAGCCATTAGTGAGGTGATATGCAGGTGGCTATTAGGGACGGAAGAGAGATCATAGCCTGGAGAATAGGAGGAAGCGTCAGCGGCAAGGTGTTTGGCCGAATGAGGGAGCATGTGCAATGTATGGGGAAGCAGCAGAAGTTGGGAGAGTGGTTGTGTGTGTGTGAGCTGGGCGATAGAGTTGAGGGTCGCGCAAGGACTGATGATGGAAAGCTCGAGTGCTAATGGCGTGTAGTCCAAGTGCGTGCAGGTTGGAAGTGCGGTTATGGTAGAGGTTGTGAGGAGCTATCTGCGTGCCTATGCGGTTATAGGAGATGAGTTAGCTATATGTGTGATGCAGAGGGAGCGGGGGCTGCAGCTCAGATGAGGGGTAGAATGTGAATGAGTGAGTAAGATATGAAAGAGTGAAATGGGTATTAATTTTATCTTTTTTTATTCTATTGTTTTTTTTTTTTTTTCTTTTTTGGTGGGTAAGGCATTTGCGACAGGGATAAGCGCACTAAGATAATTTTTTTTTATAATTCTTATAAATTTAATTCATATAGCATAAAAATGTAAATCAACCCCTCGCACAATTTCTCTTGTTCATCTTGCATCTTGATTTGGATATTGCAACCTCTCGTGTGGGAAAATTTTGTGTTTTTATCGGTGCGACAAACTATGCACTGTGGGTGTCATTTTCATATAAATTTGACATTTTGGATGCATACGTGATGACCATTTCGTGAACAAATGATGTTCTAGCAACTTCACACAACGTCCTGTCAATAGGAATTCAAAATGAATATAATCCCAATATCTTAAATCCTCTATTTGAAATCAACGTCTAAGTCGCCACCTAAATCTTGTTTGGCATAGTCTATTGCAAAAACTCCACTAGATTCCTCATCCCCTAACTCTAAACAAAATTCCTTCAACATTTATATACTAAAACTATGGTTTAACCATTTGATCAATAAATCAATTACAAAACCGAGTTAGATATATTTTATCTCAATTTGAGTTTACTCAGAGATTGTACTCAATGAGTGTTTGAATGGATTAATTCTCCCTCACAGTCGCTTGCAATCAACATCGCACTTTCGCATGTGATCGCAGGCCATGATCACCTCATCTTTCCATGGCTCTCACTCTCGCTTGCTAGTTGTGCTCGTGTCACCTTCTCCTGAAATAAGCAAAGCCATCTCTCTTGCTATTGCTATCTTTATCTTTTATGTTTTGTTTGCCGCTCATCCCTTGACAGACCCTTTGTTTTTGTGCTTCTATAATGAAACTAAACTAAAGCTCTCTTTCTCTCTCTATGCTTCGTTCGCTCGCTCGCCCTTTGTTGAACCTTTTTCTTCGCGCCTCTGTAAAAAGAGAGGTAGTGTTGTCAGTTCAGTTTGAACTAGGTTTAACAAATATGAGTTAATCTTGAGGGATTCAAGGCAGATAAATAAATAAAAATTTGATGGGAAAATATTTTATTCCATTGATCTACTGAATAGTGTTATTGGGTTATTTGTAGTGGAGGACAAAATTTCTTTGCTCTTACTTTTGCAAATCAAATCTAGTGACTGAAAAGCATCTCATCACGCTACACCTACTGAAATGCACAAATATTAGGGAGAAATTAGTCATTGTAGTTTTGTTCAAAGATGAGTTTACCGACGTTGCAGTCAAGGTTTGATATTTGGCCTTAATTGAGAATTAATTTGTTTGAGATACTAATAACCCTATTTTAGTAACTTCATATAGAGATTAACAAGCAATTCTAATAATAAGCCTCTTATAACATACTTTATAGTTTTCTGAAATCTAAACATTTCTAGTAATATGGTTTGTGTTTACCTTTTATGCATTTAATGCATTTATGAGATTGTTTTTTTGACCCATGGAACTAGTATCAATACGATGGAGGCAAGGACAGTACTTTTTAGAGATTGAATTATCATTTTCGAGAGAGATCAATTTGTAATATTTGTTTAACAAGTTATGTTTTGAGTTTCTAGCAATGCTGACATTTCTACGTCTGTAACAACCCAAAATATGAAAATGTATTTTAAAAGGAAATATTTGAATTTCTGTTTGAATTGGAGTGTTGGGTTGTTGAGATAGTGAGCATTGAGGCATTAGGCATGAGAGCGTAGTGGCGCCAAAAACTGCTTCCTCGACGTTGAAGCCTCTATTTTTACTATAACTCTGAATTTCACATGCGGCGTTGGGTCGGAGCGCTGCAGCGCTATGCCACTAAATGTCACGACCCGGCCCGGCTAGCCCGTTGATAACGAGGCGGGAACAGTCGGTCGTACGGAAGAGCATATAAAACATAATCAAATTCATTATAAATTGAACATCAATACATAAATGTCATCCAATTTTAAAAGAAAGAGCCACTAAAAGATATCAAACTGAAATGTTCCAAACTATTCTTCTGACGCAACTGTTAAAACTTTTAATCCATTAATTACATAAACTCCATATTATTGATCAAACACAAATACACACTCAAACTTAAACTCACAAACTACACAGAAATAAACTCAAAGACTCAAACTGAAATCATAACAAAGAACCTTTCTTCCTAAGGTCCCCTACGACGATACTATACGATCATCGTGTAGCCATCACTTCTCTCCTGAAAAACATTTCCAAAAGTGGAATGAGCCAACGCTCAGCAGTTAATTCATATCTCAGTTAATTTCATAAGATGTATATATCAAAAATATTTATATTTTGAAATCAATTCATATCATTTTGCAAGTCATAATATTTAAACTTTTCAATTTTACTTGCATTTTCCTTTCTTTAACATTTCATTTTTTTCATTCTTTCCTTTCACCATTTTCATATGCAATGCAAATGCAAAAATATTTATGCTAAATGTAACACCTGTCCCGGAAGTACCCTTATTCGTACTAATCAGGTACACAGTCAAATTTTTGGTCATTTCCTTTACCATTTGGCTCCGTAGAACCCCATTACCATTTGGCTTTTGTAAGCCCCTTTACCATTACCATTTTGGCACTTCTGGATCAACATGCACATGAAATTATTATTGCTTTTAAATCTTTCAATTATGCTCATTTATCTTTCATAAACTTCATATATTCCATGTTCAGTATTTTTTCATATGCTTTCTAAAATAATGCATGAAATGAAAACATAAAATTTCAGAGTATTCTTTAAATCATAGATATAAAACATTTGACAGTAAATAAAGCATTTTGACAGTAAAATAAATGTATAAAATCTCTTTTTAAGCATAAATAAATTTTGCACTTATAAAGTCAAGTGAGGTATGGACACTTACCTCAAACCAAGTACGGTACGTCGCTTCGACACAATTCCTTCACCTTACCCTTTAATGATCACAACCTAAGAAAGTTTATAAAATAAACGTGTCATATAAATTAAATCTTCATTAAGGCCTAAGGCTAAATCTAAGTCTAATGTTAAACCCGTTGGTTTCCCCTTAACTATTTCTTAAATTGATTAATGAATTTTTTATTAAATTAATATAAATTTTCGGATTTAATTAAATCTAAATTTTTGGAAATTCATAAATCTTCAATTTCGTCAAAACATTGCTCTAAAATTAATCCTCAACATATTTTTATAATTATAAATTAAATTTTCGGATTTAACTAATTAGAGAAATTAAGAAAATAAAATTTTCGTTAAAAACTTAAAATTCTTCTTTAAAAACATTTCCTAAACCCTTAGGAATAATTTTTGTAAAAACATAATTAAGGAATTAAAGTTTTCGTAAAAACCCTAACTTTTGATTTTCAAGATTTTTCCCCCAAAATCATAAATTTTATCGCTAAAAAGTCTTTCTAATCGTTACCTAACAATCCCTTAAAGGAATTTTGGAAGAAAATGAAAATTTGGAAAAACCCTAGAAAATTCTTTTCCAAAAATCTTGAGATCTAGAAGGTTTCGTTCTAAAATAATCGTACCTGAGTATTCCTCTCGTCGTCCTCTTCGATTTGAACTAAATTTCTCGCCGGAAGATCGTCGTCGAAGAGGAGCCCGCCGAACCTAGCCGCCCGCCCCCTTTGTTCGTTCCGCTCGGTTTCTCCCTCACGCATGAAATGAGAGGGGAGAAGGGCCAGTTTTGTTTATTAAGAGGAATTGGCTTTGCTAATTTACCTATATACCCTTGCTTAAGTAGATTTGGCTTAAGGGATAAGTGAGGGTAAAATGGGTGTTTTGAGACTTCAAATATTATTAATTCCATATTTAGGCAAAATTAGGTATATGTGTTATATACCAAAACGATCAGAATTTTACAAGGAATTTTCTAAAATTATTTCTGTTAAATTTCGTTAACATTGAAAATCTCACTTAATTCTCGTCGCGGTGCTTTGAAAAGCGTGCGACAACTTATTAACGTTTTTTTCGGGTTTTACACAAAGTATTTTATATGTATTTTATTCTAAATATATATGACATTACCCTCACCCCTCTCTCACTCGCGTGCCTTGCCCAGGAAGAAACCTCTATTTTTACAATAACTCTGAATTTCACATGTAGCGTTGGGTCGCAGTGCTGCAGCGCTATGCCACTACAAATGTTTTATTTGTATTTTATTCTAAATATATATGTCATTACCCTCACCCCTCTCTCACTTGCATGCCTTGCCCAGGAAGAAACTGAAGGAGAATAAGGGGGAGAAGAGGATAGAGAAAAGTCTTTGGGTGTTTTTTTTTCTACCTTTTTTATTATTATGAAAATTGTTTTATTGTTGTAAGTGACTATCGTCTTACTTCTATCTTAGATGATTTTGATTTCTACGGTTTTATCTCTCCTAAATCTACTAACAATGCATTATCTCCTTATTTCGTAAGGTTTCATCGTATAACTTTTGATATATCATTCTAAGCAATTTGATATGATTTCGTTGCATTTTCACCAGTTAAATATATGTATATGAATTTCTAGGTAAAATGAATAAGAAAAATGTATATTGAAAATGGGTTATGATTTGATATGATATTATCGAAATGTAATATATGCTTAAAGAATTGATATGTATTGGAATGTGAATTGATCTGGCTGAAAAGATATACTAATTGATATATATATATATGAGATAACACCCAAGTGATAATCTCACGATTCACTGATTGGGAGTCATAAGGAGGTAGAGATTGATTGAGAGTTATAAGGAGTCAGGGCGATTGATTTTTGTGACTCAAGAGGAATTATAAGATGTGCACAGATTGGGATCATAAGGGCCGACTGATTGGGAGTCAGAAGTGCATGAGCAAGATATAAGATACCTTTATCTGAATATTTGATAGAATATTGATTACTGATTACTGATACTAATTACTAAAATTGATAATGACTATTATTATTGATATTGTACGGACATTGACCTTATGAATACGGATTTTTGTTTCTGTTTACTATTGTTGAATATGAATACTGACACTACTGTATAACTGATAGACTAACAAGAATGATTGAATGATATGGTTGAATGAATGATTGATTAATATAGGTGTCTGGTATAAATAGCATGTATTGATTCATAGATTTTTTATATAATTTACAGTATATTATTTTTCTTTTGTCTTGCATTGATTTCAATTGTAAGATTAGTTATTTGTTAGGCTTTTATACTCATTATATGATTTTTACACGTTTATAGGAAAGTGTGAGGATCCTGTGGCATGAGGCACTGGACAACATGCATAATTTTCTTTCTGCTTTATTAATTCTTTCAGTTCATCTTATTTATGTATATTCTTTTGTAGCTTATGAAGGCTATTGTACAATTTTGTTTTGGACCCTAGAGATAGAATATAAATATTTGCTACTATAGTAATATGAATTATGCTTTCCATTGTTTATTTATTTCTTGTAATACAATTATTCAGCTCTGAATGTCAAATTGATATGGTTTTTGTGGGCTCCGAAAATTCGGCCCCGGCCTCCACTCGCTTTTCTTTTATCCGGCGAGGGAGTTTTAACTGAATAAGTTCCGAGGTAAATTTTGAAAGGCAGATGGGTTTGTAGATAAGACACTACCCAGAGATTTCGCCCTCATTTTGTGAGGACTTTATGATCTGAGTTCTGGTTTCCTATAGGTGCAAGCCCCTATAGTTAATTACCCCTCTCGATCACGAGAGAGAACTTTCGATTAAGGCTAGTCGTCGATCAGATGCGTAGAGATACGTGTTATTTGGCATATAGTAGCAGTAATGGATTCGGGTATTGGTAGAAATTGGATTTGAAAATTGAGAATTTGAAGGTTTTGACATTTAAAATAGAAATTTCACCATCCTGCACTTAAAGCTGATGGTGGGGGAATGGATGATAGACCCGATCAAGATCTCATGGTTCCGTCGTCCCGGGCTATCATGGTCCCTGGTCTACTTAGTCAGAGGAGGTAGTCGACCCAACCTGACAGAAGGATCCTTGTCGGCAGCCATGGGTTGCTTCGTCCAAGGGTACCTTGTAGACCGTGGTTGAATGTTTGCCTAAGGGGATAAATTTGAATCCACCTTAGCTAACAGACGGCTTTGTGCCCTATCGATCATATCCTATTGATTCATATCTCAAGGATTTAACGCCATTAAGGAGCGTATTGGCTCTGGCCATAACCGCTATCTGTGGTGCCATTTGGCGGCAAAACCACTCGGTTCAGAGGGCCCCGAGTCATAACCGTTTACCTGCAGTGCCATTTGGCGGCGAAACTGCCGGTTAGAGGACACGTACCACGTCCTTACTGGCAAAAGATTGTTTGAGAATGGATCCTAGTGATATTTTCGACTAGGCATTTGGCTCTTTGTGAGCTAGAGTTTATTTAAATTTGTCCGCCTCGACAAACTGTTGCGGAGGGCGGATGGATTTTGCTTTAACTGCGTTGATGGATTTATTTCAATTTTAAATATTTTTGAGATTTTGGGATTTGTGGATTTTTTTATTTTATGGAGTTTTGGGTTTTGAATGGATATTT